>NW_025971184.1:0-10997 GCF_021869965.1 Rhincodon typus | reverse complement strand
ACTCTTGCAACATCCTTGTAAATCTTTTCTGCACCCTGCCAAGTTTAACAGCATCATTCCTATAGCAGGGAGACCAGAACTGAACAGTATTCCAAAAGCCGCATAATCAATGTCTTGTTCAGCCTATAACATGACCTCCCAACTCCTATACTCAATGCACTGACCAATAAATGCAAGCATAGCAAACATCATTTTCACTACCTTCTGTACCTGCAATCCACCTTCAAAGAACTGTACACCTGCACCCCAAGGAGTTTCTGTTGCGTAACAGTCCCCAGGGCCTCATCGTTAAGTGTTTAAGTCCTGCCCTGATTTTCATTACCAAAACGCAATATCTCACACTTATCTAAACTAAACTTATTTCTGTCACTCCTTGGCCCATCGACCCATCTGATTACGTTCCCATTGTACTTGGAGGTAATCTTCTTTGCTGGGTACTACACCAACAATTTTAGTGTCATCTGCAAACTTACTAACCATTCCTCCAATACTCATTCCAAATGATTTATATCAATGACAAAAAGCAGTGGACCCAGCACTGATCCTTGCAGCACACTGCTGTTCATAGTCCTCCAGACTGAAAAAAACAATCCTCCACCATGATTCTGTCTCCTACCTTCAAGCCAATTTTGTTTCAAATACCTAACTCTCCCTGGATTCCATTTGATCTAATCTTGCTAACCAGTCTATCATGTGGAGCTTTGGTGAATGCCTTGCTGAAGGCCATATAGACAATGTCCACAGCTTTGCCTTCATCAATCTTCTTTGTCACTTCTTCAAAAAACTCAATCAAGTTAGTGAGACAAGATTTCCCACTCACAAAGCCATGTTGACTATCCCTAATCAGTCCTTGCTTTTCCAAACACATGCAAGTCCTGTCCCTCAGAATCCCCTCCAACAATTTACCCACCACTGACATCAGGCTCACTGGTTGATAGTTCCCTGGCTTTTCCTTAAAGAATGGCACCACATTAGCCAGGCAGTCTTCTGGCACCTCACCGGTGTCTATCAGTGATACAAATATCTCAGCAAGGGGCCCAGCAATTACTCCCCTAGCTTCCCCCAGAGTTTGTGGATAACTCCTGATCAGGTGCAAGGGACCTATCCACCTTTATGCATTTTAAGACGTCCACCACGTGGTCCTCTGTAATATGGACACTTTTTACGACTCATATTTATGTCTCCAAGTTCTCTAGCTTCCATATCCTTCTCTGCAGTAAATACTAATGCGAAATACTCATTTACTATCTCAGCCTGCAGTTCCACTCAGAGACTGCCTTGTTGATCTTTAAAGGGGCCCTATTTTCTCCCTCGTTGCTTTTTTGTCCTAAATGTAGTTTCAGAATCTCTTGGGATTCCCCTTAACCCTATTTGCCAAAGATAGCTCATATCTCCTTTTCACCGTCCTGATTTCCCTCGAGTATACTCCTCCTGCCCTTATACTTTGAGGGATTGACCCAATTCCTGCTGTCAATACCTGGCATGTGCTGCCTTCTTTTTCTTGACCAGAGCCACAATTTCTCGAGTCATCCAGTATCCCCTACACTTACCAGCCTTGCCTTTCACATGAACAGGAATATACTGTCTCTGGACTCTCCTTATTTTATCTTTGAAGGCCTCCCACTTTCCAAGCATCCCTTTACCTGTGAATTGCCTCTCCCGATCATCTTTTGGAAGTTCTTGCCCAATACCATCAAAGTTGGCCTTACTCCAATTTAGAACTCTGAAATTTATATTAAATATATAAGTTTTACATTTAAACTAATCCCATCTGCCTGCATCTGGCACACATCCCTCTAAACCTTTCTTATACATGTATTTATTCAAATGTCTTTTAAACAGTGCAACTGTACCTGCATCCACCACCACCTCTGAAAGTTGGTTCCATACATGAACCACCGTTAAAAAAAAATTGTCCCTCATGTCTTTTTTTAATATGTCTTTCTCCTCTCACCTTACACATATGTCCTCTTGTCTTGAAATTCCCCAACCTAGGGAAAAAAACCCTTGCTATTCACATATTCTGTGCACCTCATGATTTTATAAACCTCTGTAAGGTCACCCCTTAACCTCCGATGCTCCAGTGAGAAAAGTCCTAGCTTTGGCAGTCTATTTTGATAATCAAACCCTCCATTCCTGGCAACATCCCAGCAAGTCTTTTCTGAACTGTCTCCAGTTTAATGATAATATCCTTCCTGTAACAGGGCGACCAGAACTGCACACAATACCTCAAATGAAGCCTCACCAACGTCCTGTACAACCTCAACATAACATCCCAACTCCTGTACTCAAAGGTCTGAGCAATGAAGGCAAGTGTGCTAAACAACTTATTAACCACCCTGTCTACCTGTCTACATAAACTTGAAAAAATACAATATCTCGCATTTATTCAAATTGAACTTCATCTTCCACTCCTCAACCCATTAACCCAATTGATCAAGATCTCGCTGTCATCTTAGATAACCTTCACGAACCACTATACCACCAATTCTAGTATCATCTGCAAACTTACTAATCTTGTCCCTTAAATTCTCATCCAAATCATTAATATAAATGAGAAACAAAAGTGGACCCTGTACCGATTGCTGTGGAACACCGCTGGTCACAGAACTCCACTCTGAAAAATCCTCCAGCATCATGCTCTCTCCTACAACTAAGCCAATTTTGTTTCCAATTAGCAAGCTCTTCCTGAATCACATGTGATCTAACTTTACTAGTTAGTCTACCACGTGGAACCCTGTCAAAGGCTTCACTCTCACTCCAGAGGTGCTGCAAATCTAACCCAATTCCCCTGCCATTTGTCCACGGCCCTCTTAATCATTCCTTGAAAAGTTAAAATCCCAAATCTCTTTTGAGAATAACTGCTGAATCTGCATCCAGCTGCCATTCAGACTGTTCCAGATCCTGGGAACTTGCTGAGTCAAGTAATTTTGACATTTTCACCCTGCATTATTTGCCAATTATCTGAATGTTGTATTCTGCGGTTACCAAACGTTGCCACAATATTAATAATTTTTCTTTCTCTGCAAACTACTATCCTGGAAACAAATCTACTACTCGACTAAATCATTGCTAATCAGCCCCAAGGAGAATTATCTGAGCTTCTGCTAGCTCTCTCCAAACCAGAAACCCATCATCATTTTAATTTACTTATGGGATGTGGTCTTTGCTGCCCAGACTAATATTGATTGCCCATTTTTATTTGATTTGGAGGAAGTGGTGGTGAACTCCATGTTTCCTTTAGTACACCACTGTGCTGTTTAGACGATAATCCACCCTGGAGCCTCACCACCCTTCCTATCGCAGGAATCATACCTCAAACCTCACTACTCTCCCTATTATGAGAATGACCCTTGAGCCTCACTACCTGCACTATTGCAGGCATCACCCTCGAGCCTCACCACCCTCCACATCGCTGGAATCCCTCTCCAGCCTCACGACCTGCCTGTCGTTGGAATCCCCCCCAGCCTCAGAACTCTCACCATCTGTCCATATTTAGATTCCCCCAGTCTCACAAACCACCTTATCTCTGTAATCTCTTCCAGCCTCAACACCCTCCTATCTCTGTAAATTCCTCCAGCCCATATAAACTTCCTTAGCTCTGTAATTGTCTTTACCCTCACAAAGCTCCCTTTGTTTGAAATCCAATCCAGCCTCACAATCCTCACCATTTCTGTAACCTCCTCCAACCTCACACTTTTCCCTATTTTAGTAATCTTCTCCACTCTCAGAACCCTTCCTGTCTCTAATATCCTCCAGCCTCACAAATCTCAATGATATGTGCTTTCCTCTAATACAATGCTTATGATGATACCCCATTTTTACTCCTCCACTTGATGGCGGCACTTTCAATTTCCTGGGCTTCAAGCTCCAGAATATCCTGGTAAACCGCTTCATCTCTATACCTCACTTTTCTCCTGAAAACATTGACCAATCATGAGTCATTTATTCTAATATCTCCTTTTCTGAACTGGCTTGAAATATTGCTTGGCATCTTCCTATGTGAAGTGTCTCGGAGGTCTACAGTACAGAAAAAGGCTCTGTGGCCCATCCAGCCTGTGCCGGTTAAAAACCACCACCTAACTATTCTAATCTAAATTTCCAGTACTTGGCCCATAGACTTGTCTGCGGTGGCATCACAAGTGTGCATCTAAATATGTCTTAAATGTTATGAGGATCTCTGTGTCTACCACCTGACAGACAGTGAGGTTCAGAGCAATTGTCACAGCATGATAACATCACAGACAGGAACAGAGACGAGCTGAGTCTGTGCAAACCAAAGATCACCCACACATTGTGAAGGATGGGAGGGTCCCTGATAGGGGGCAGAGGAGATTTAACAGAATGATTTGTAGGAAGAGGGTTTTTAGTTGCATGGTTAGGGCTGTTTTTTACATTATTCTTTCATGTGACTTGGGCGTTGCTGGTACATATCGAGAATATCCATCTACAATAGATGGACTCTCCTTTCCAACCTTTCCCCTCGCCTGGGGTGTGGTAATCTTCAGGTTAAACCAGACCTATGGTCAGGTAGGACAATGGTGACTTTACCTTTGGCACAGTGATGCTACTGTGCCTTAGTGGTGAAGAGGGGCATGTTGAATGTGGTGGATGGGACACCACTCTGACACAGTGCTTCATCTGGAGGATGTTCAGTTTCTTTAATATTGTTGGGGCTGCACTGATGCGGGTAAGTGGAAAATGTTCCAACACAATCCGGATGAGTGCCTTATAGACAGCAAACAAGTCATTGGGGAATCAGGTGTTTGGGGAAACTGAGATTGTTCTCCTTGTAACAAAGGAATTTGAGGGGACCTTTGATAGAGGTGTTTACAAAAGATATACATATGGATGATAAAACATATACTCATCAACTGATCATAAAAAAGGATTACAGGACACATATTGAAAGTTTTCGGGAAGATCTATTGAGAGAATGGGGTGATTTAAGAGAGAAATTTTACACGGCAAATGGGAATGAGCAGGAACACAATACTCACACACAATGCGAATATCCAGGTCCTGATGAACTGAGTAATTCTGTCAGAGTTTGGTGTTACAATTATTGAGATTCCCACCTGAAAGTCCACTTGTAATATCCTATAACACAAATTCATAAAATCCATAACTGTCAGTCCAGGGTAGAAATTCACAACATCTCCTCCTCCTGGCCGAGGATAACTGTGCATTGTCCCTGCTACACATTATCCCTTGTGGAGGTCAGCAGTGAATTCAGGGGGAAAACTATTTGGGTTTCTGGGAGTTTCCACCTTGGGACTTCATGTCACTGAACAGATCAGCAGGTCTTTGACACATGGCAAAGAATGGCCAAGAGTTAGTGAGATGCAGACAGCAGGATTCGTTTTCTTTTCTTTCCTTCCGTGCTGCTGCACTGCCACAATGAGACATTGGGCCGGAAAAGCTAACGCAGCTTGATGGATAAGTTGTCTCGATTCTGAACAATGGACAGTAAGCTTCTCCCAGTCATTCGAAAGAATGCCCATTAAAAAGGTAGCAATTACGTATATGTCGTGTTGCCCAGTGCTCCCAACGAAAAGATTAGAAGAATGAGGGAGGATTTCATAAAAAAGGGATAACAGTCAAGTTTCATGAGGGTTACAGTTTATGGAGAGATATTGATAAATGGGCGACAAGTTGGCAAATGGAGTATAATGCGGGAAAATGTGAAGTTGTTCATTTTTGAGGAGACAACCAAAGAACACAGTGTTATTGAAAAGGTAAAAACTGTGGAAAACTGCAACACAAAGGGACTCAGGAATAATTGTGCAGGAAACACGAAGCGAGTATACAGTTGCAACAGGTAATCAGGAAGGGTAATGGGAAGTTATCCCTTATGTCAAGGTGTTTGCAGTATATAAGTTTGGAATATATGTCTTAGGACAAATGTACAAATTACTGGTAAGACCACATCTGGAGGAATGTAAGCAGCTTTTTTTAGTCCACTTATTCAAGCAAGTATATCACTTCACTGGAGGCATTTCAGAGAAGATGAACTCGGATGATCACTGGTTTGGAGGGATTATCTTTTAAGCTGAGACTAAACAGGTTTGGAATCTACTAACTAGATTTTCAAAGAATGAGAGATGATCTAATTAAAAATATAGGATTCTTAAGGGAGTTGACAGGATAAATGCTGAGGGGATATTTCCCATTGAGGGAGCAGATTCTTGATCAGGCGGAGAATACAGGGTTCTCTTTTGGAATCATCAAGTTTAAGGCAACACAGACATGGGTAAGGGGTTTCAGTCGCAAATGAGCTGGAGTGAGGTGGAGAGAAGGAGCATTTTAGAGATTGAAATTTCTGGCATTTGTGATTGAGAAGATGTATGGTAAGATGTTCATCTTGAGGCCAGATATGACAGCATTATTGAGAAGAGTGCAGTTCAGCCTTAGACAGTTCCCGGCGAGAGAGATGGATTCAGTACAGTAGTAAGGAAAAGTAATTTGCAATAACAACTGAAGGCAATGGGTCTAACTATTACAAAGTGTTATTGGAGGAAATTTCAGCTAATCAAGTAGTGGAAGCATGCTAAGCAGTCTTATAATTGAGTAACAGTGGGGCAAAGGAGAGTGATGGAGGGGAGTTAGATCTGAACATTGTAGTATACGTGTGAAACCTAACACGGTGCTTGTGGAAGATCTCACCTCCTGGCAGTATGTCGGCGAGAAATAGGATGGGCCAAGGATAGATCCTTGAGGGACATCGACTACATGGATTTCAGACAGGAAAGAGAGAGTGGAGATGGAGTGGGATTTTCCAATGACGGTGAGATCAAATATTGGTTTTAAACAGAATGGGTGAGAAGGACATAACCAGAAAAGAGAAACAGACAGAACAAGTAACAATATCTGTGAATTGGCATGGGGGAGAGGCAAGGAGGAGGAGGAGAAATAAGACAGAGTTAGAATGTTTGTAGTTTAGCGAGAATAGGGCAAAGGGTTAAGATGAGCTCTGATAAGGCTTGACACGAGACTGGAGAAAGATGCAAGTTTTAAGACTAAAACGAGGAGCAACATGCAAGGCAATTTGGTTTGGTGGGCTAGTGGAAGAGAGGGAAGCAGCAGAGGCAGCTGATTGGATTGTCTCAATCTTAGTGACACAGAAACTCCATGTGTCTCCCTCACTTGTTGTTGGAGGGGAGGATGGAAAAGACAGGATGATGGACGTGTTTTGCAAAGAAACAATGCCTGTGTTAGTTACATTTAAAAATGAGTGAATAAACCTGATGTACTTAACTTTTATCCAGAATATTAAAATGTACAACAGAAGTCCGGGTTCGAATCCCGTCTCAGCAGATGGTGGAATTTGAATTCAATAAAAAATAACTGGAATTAAGAATCAACCGGTTGCCATGGAACCATTGCTAATGGCAGAAAAAAAATCTAATGTCCTTCAGGGAAAGAAATTTGCCAACCTCAGCAAGCCACTCAGTTGCAAATCACTGCAAAGTCTCAACAAAGGAATGAAACTGGGTGGACCACTTGGCATCTACCAAGGCACTAGGAAAGACAACTGCAGAATCAGCCCTATCGACCCTGCAAACTCCTCCTTACTAATATTTGGGGGCCAGTGGCAAAATTTGGAGAGCTGACTCAAAGACTAGTCAAGAAACAGCGTCATATGCATGGAATCATACCTTACAGACAATGACACACGTCACTATCACTGTCCTTAGATGAGTCCTGTCCCACGAGCAGGACAGACCCTGCAGACGTGGCAACACAGTGGTATTCTGACCAGATTGATTTGACCTGAGAGTACTCGACACTGACTCTGACGCCTAGGAGTCTCATGGCTCCTGCTGATTACCATGTGCCATCCTCCCTCGGTTGATAAATCGGCAGCAGTATTATTGCTGGATTATTAATCCAGAGACCCAGCTAACGTTCTGGGGACCTGGGTTCGAATCCTGCCATGGTAGATGGTGGAATTTGAATTAAATAATGATCTGGAATTAAGAGTCTAATGATGACCATGAAACCATTGCCGATTATCAGGAAAGACCGATCTGGTTCACTGATGTCCTTTTGGGAAGGAAATCTGCCATCCTTACTTGGTCTGGACTACATGTGACTCCAAACCTACAGCAATGTGGTTGACTCTTAACTGTCTTCTGGGCAATTAGGAATGGGCAATAAACGCTGGCAAAGCCAGCGATTTCCACATCCCAAGAGTGAATTTTAATAAAAAAAACTCCTCCATGTTGAACAGCACTTGGAGGAAGCACTGAGAGTGTAAATGGCACCAAATGTACTCAATGTCCACCATCAGGAGTAGTTTGCAGCAGGATTACCAATCAAGCTGGTCAGGTCCTAAAGGACAAAGCTGCCTGGCTGAGACTGCAGCAGGTGGTGACGCAACCAACAAAAGGGAAAAACATAGCTGATCTCATTGTCACGAATTTCTCAGCTGCAGATGCATCTGTCCATGACAGGATTGATAACAGCAACCACCGCACAGTCCTGTGGAGACAAAGCCTCATCTTAAACTGGAGAATACCCTCCGTTGTGTTGAGCGGCACTAACATCGGCTAAATGGGACAGACTTGGAACAGATATAGGAACTCAAAACCAGATATCTATGAGGCTTTGTGGGACATCAACAACAGCAGAACTTACTCCAGCACAATCTGTAACCTCATGGCCCAGCATATCCTGCACTCAACCATTACCATTGATCCAGGGGATCAACACTGGTTGAATGGATAGTATAGGAGGGCATGCCAAGAACAGCACCAGGCATACCTAAAAATAAGGTGCCAACCTGGTAAAACTACCAAACAGGACTATCTGCATGCCAAATAGCATAAGCAGCAAGAGTTAGAGCTAAGCCAGCCCATAACCAATAGATCAGATCTAAACTCTGCAGTTCTGCCACACCCAGTCGTGAATGGTGATGGACAATTAAACAACTCACTGGAGGAAGCATGCCAAAAATCCCCATCCTTACTGACAGAGGAGCCCAACCTATCCATGCAAAAGATAAGACTGCAGAATTTGCAACAATCTTCAGCCAGAAGTGCCAATTGGATGATCCATCTCAGCCTTCTTCAGAGGTCCCCAACATCACAGATGAAAGTTTTCATCCAATCTGATTCATTTCAAATAATATTAATAAATGGATGAATAGTGCAAAGGTTATGGGCCCTGGCAATAGTACCGATGACTCGAGATCTTGCTACCCGCCAAGCCAAACTGTTTCAGTACTGCTACAGCACTAGCATCTCCCGACAATTTGGAACATTGCCCAGGTCTGTTGAGCACAAAAACACAGAGCAAATCCAACCTGACCAATCTCCCCTCAAGCAGTCTACTCTCTATCATCAGTAAAGTGATGGAAGGTGTCGTCAACAGCGCTATTATGCAGCGCTTACTCAGCAGTAACCTGCTCAGTGACACCCAGTTTGGGTTCCGCCGGACACTCAGTTCCTGATCTTATTACAGACTTGAACCACAAATTCACAAACAGCTGAATTCCTGAGGTGAGGTGAGGGTAACTGCAGAGTCCTGCACCAAAACCACTTATTTCCACTTCAGTGACAATGACCTGACTCCACCTTAGTTTCAGCTCATCTGCTGAACCTCTCATCCATTCCTGTGTTACCTCTCAACTTAACTATCCAAACACACTCCCAGTTGGCCTCTCACATTCAACGTCTCTGTAATCTCGAGAATATCTAAAATTCTGCTGCACACATATTCATTTGTACCAAAACCTGTTCACCCATCACTGTTGTGCTCCCTGACCTACAAAGGCTCCTATCTATAAGCAACAATTTAAAATTCACACCCTTGATTTAATTCCTGGCTGTGATGATCCCTATTTCCCTGCACCACACAACCTTCGAGACTCCAACAATGCATTTAATCATTGCTTCACAATTGGAGGCTGTTTCTACAGTTGCCAGGCAACATGGTCTGGAATTCCCATGATAAACCTCTCCGGTTTGCTTTCCTTCTTTAAGATATTCATGAAAACCTGCGTATTTGGTAATGCTTTTGGTCACCTGACCTAATATTTATATCTATGGCCTTACATCAAAAGTTCCTTGATAACATTTTTGTGAAATTATAAACATGATAAAAATAAAAATTACACCATACACCATCAGCTCTTCAGTATCGCTAGATGAATGATCTGTAACTTTTCAAATAACCGCATTGCGGGAGCACCTTCATCATACGAACTGCAGCAGCACAAGAAAGTCAAACATCGCCTTTCCCACAGGCAACAGGGCTTTGGCAACGATCGCTGGTATCTGTGGAAGGAGAAACAGAGTAAATGTTGCAGAAGTGCAAAATGAATGACATGGAATAAAAATGCTGTAGAATTTGATGGTCTGAAATGGAAGGGAAATGCACTCTCTTTCTCGGAAAATATTTCCTGACTGTGAAAGATACCATTCAAAAATTAATCTTGTAAGAGAGCAGCACATGGTCAGGTGATGGGCAGCAGTGGAAAATTCATTTACAAAAGGTCTATGAAAGTAACAGTAAAATACAAAACAGAGATCAAATATATCCACCATTAGAGACTGAAGAGATTAGATACCGACAAAGAGGTGATCAGGGAGCACAGAAGTGAGTAAGAGCAGTGCGAGCTGCTATGATCCCACGCTCTGGTAAAGAAATCCAGAAGAAACAAACATTTCTCTTGAGACAACAAGGTGCAGGGCTGGATGAACACAGCAGGCCAAGCAGCATCATAGGAGCAGAGAGGCTGATGTTTCGGGCCTACACCCTTCATCAGAAAAGGGGGAGGGGAAGGGGGTTCCGAAATAAATAGGGAGAGAGTGGGAGGCGGATAGAAGAGGGATAGAGGAGAGGATAGGTGGAGAGGAAACAAACAGGTCGAAGAGGTGGGGATGGAGCCAGTAAAGGTGAGTGTAGGTAGGGAGTTAGGAAGGGGATAGGTCAGTCCAGGGAGGACGGACAGGTCAAGGGGGCGGGATGAGGTTGGTCGGTAGGAGATGGAG
>NW_025971183.1:0-10999 GCF_021869965.1 Rhincodon typus | reverse complement strand
TATAGAAATAATACAGGGACTTAAAGACGAGTTAACCTGAAGAGTCATAGAAGTCAGAGGTCTATAGCACTGAAAAAGGCCATCTGACCCATCGGATCTTGCTGGTCAAACACAAGCACCTAACTCTTCTGATCCCATTTTCCAGGACTTGGCCATAGCCTTGCATGCCTTGGCATCACAAATATAGATCTAAATATTTCTTAAATGTTATGAAGGTTTCTGCCTCCACCAGCCTTACAAGCAGAGTTTTTACAGCACGGGAAAAGGCCCCTCAGCCCATCATACTTGCGTCTGTTAGAAAACATCTATACAGTATATTCTAATCTCATTTCCCAACATTTAGCATGTAGCTTTGTATGCTATGGCCTTTCAAGTATTCATCTAAATACTTCTTAAATGGCTTGAAGATTCCTACCACCACCTCTCTTTTAGGCAGTGAGTTTCATATACCCAAATCCTGTGGATGGAAAAAGAAATTCCTCAAATCTTCTCTAAACCTCCATCTCCTTACCTTAAAACTGTGCCTCTTGGTTACTGACCAAGGGGAAAAGTTTCTCCCTGTCGACTCTGTCTATGCCCTTCAGAACTTTGCACATTCAATTAGATCCCCACTCAGCCATCTCTGCTCTATCAAAAACACTTCCAGCCTATCTCATCTCTATCTCCAACAGTAGAGAAAATGCAAGAATCTATTATTAGGAATGTTATATGAGGCTACGTTCCCAATATTTTTTAAGCCAATGTGTGGACCTTTAAAGCCCACATGTGGTAGCGACTTCAGCATGTGGAAGATGAGTCGGTATGTCAACAAGCTTGCACAGGATCTCTAACCAGCTGTACAGCTTAGAGGAAACATGGTGCTACCGGATACAGTCAATCTTGTCAACAATATGTAGAGCAGACGTTTCCCCTTCTGGGACAATCTGGTAAATGAGGTCATAATTTTAGCATAAGGGGTGCGCATTAAAAACAGATGAGGAGGAAATACTTCTCTCAAAAGGTTGTGAATCTGTTCAATTCACCATCCCAGAGTGTGGTGGATGCCAGGACACTGAATAAATTTAAGTAGGAGACAAACAGATTTTTAATTATTACAGGTTGAAGGGTCATCGAGAGTGAGCAGGAAAATAGGAGTTGAGGTGGAGATGAAATCAGCCATGATCATACTGAATGGCGGAGCAGGCTCATGGGGCCGAATTACCTGCTTCTGCTCCTAGTTCTTATGTTATGCGTTTGTATTTGTATTTTCAAAAAGCATTTGATAAGAAGCCACACAAGGGATTGCTACATACAACTCAGCTCATGTAATTTGGTATGCATTTAGGATTGGTTAACAAATTGAAAACAGAAAAGTAACGAACAGGTCATTTTCAGATTGCTAGGCAGTAACTACTGAGCTACAAGGAGTCTTGGGTCTCACCATTTATAACCTACAAAAATGACTGGAGTTAGTGTAACACATGCAGATTCACTGATCACACAAAATGTGAAAATATAAAATGCAATCATGAAGCAAGTAAGTTACAAAAGCATACAGTCAGATTTAGAGTGTGGGCCAGTAAGTGACAGATGGAATATAATGTGGAGTATTGCAAAGTTATGCTTTTTGGCCGGAAACATAAAAGGTGTTTCATCTCTTAAATGATGGGGAATGCAAAGGTCAGTAATGAGATGGGCCTGGGTGTGCCTGTTCATGATTCGCAGAACTACCTTGTAAGTACAGCATGCAATTAGGAATGCAAATGGTTCAACACTTTATTACAAAGGGATTGGAAAAGAAATCTTATTATAATAACATAGTAACTTAGTGAAACCACATCTACAGAAATGTGCATACTTTTGGTCTCCTTATCCAAAGGAGAAGGAAGTGTGTAGGTGTTTAGTAAATATTTACTGAACTGATTCCAGAGGTGATAGGATTGTCTTTTCTGAGAGAGAAAAAAAAAGTACATTGACCAGATCTATACCTGACATTTGTAATACCAGAAGATATTTTCATTGAAACAAATACTTCACAGGCTTGACAGAGCAAATACCACAGGGATGTATACTTTGGCTGAAGAGAGTACGGTTAGAAATTACAGTCTCAGAATATAACATCAATCATTTAAAACCGAGAAGGAAGACAAAACTCTTCATTCAAAATGTTGTGAATGTTTTACATTCTTGATCCTATCGCTGATCATATTCATGATGGAGACCGACAGACATTTTGATGTCAAGGAATATGGGCAGTCAGAGGTCTACAGATTAAACAAAATAACTAAAACATACGTGCGACTAGCATTTTACATTGGCCTTAACTGTAGACGCCTAGAATAACCCCAACTGACGTTTCTGCATTTGTATCATCCTTTGCAGTCGCATTAGTGGAGTCCCAGGCTTTACACACTCCAAAGTATGATTATTAATTTAACGAATAAAGACAACCAACCCAAATCAACTCCGCCAGTTCATTATTGCTATAGAAGTTAAAGAGTGAAAGCTATCCATTAAAGCTTTCCAAATCCACGAGAAGCCGGATAGCGTCCTACAACAGGTAATTAAATGACTGGATTCAGATAATCATACAACAGTCCCCTTCCTACACAAGTAATTTTTTATGTGTATCTCTCACCTGGAGGGCTCAGTTTCCAAAATGTAAAAATAATCAAATAACGTGTTGAGATCTCGGGCACGAATAACTGTTGATGCGTCTAAACGGCCATCGGCTAAATGCGTGAAACAAAACTCAGATATAAATGATAAATGCCGTCCAACAGCGTGCCCGGCTTCAAGCTAGACCTCACTGATCTTTTTTAGTAGAGCGGAATGTGAGAAGCGGCCTGAGAAGGTCGCAATGACCTATTGGTCACACTACAACATTTTCAACGGAAACCATTACAATATTTATGGCCTATTCTAACCACCTACTATGTGTTATAACTGATTAAATGAAAAGAAAACGTAAACCTGCAGCATTATAACGAACATCCATCCGCGAACACGCATAGACCTACCCAAACCATCACAGTGTCCGGTGTAACTGTACAAAACACATCCGCACCCCTCAAATGGCGCCCAACGACGACCGGATCACGTGCAATCAGTCGTGGATCTGATTGGTCGGACAGTTACCGTGACAACCAGGTCCTGCACCTTTAAAAATGTCTCCATGGCAACCACAGGTAGTGGACCTTGCCCTTGAGAATTGCTTTTCTGAGCTTCGAGAAAACCCAATATTATGGGCAGATTGTTCCCTCACTGCGGACCTACCCAATCGGAGAGTCAAGGCCCACGGACGCTGTTTGACCAGATTTTGCAGTAACATTTTTCCGAAGTCTCCAAAGATATAATAAATAAGAACATAATTAAGAGGAACAGGGATCAAAATATTCGGCCCTTTGAGCCATTCAATATGATCATCGCTGACGTCTTTCTGAGATGCTTTGGAAGATGTCTGCAGGAACCCTGAATTGCTACATCTCCCATTGGCTCTCTGGACGTGGGCATAGTCTATTCGGTTCTCCCTTCATGGATTATTTAGAGTGTTGGTGGGTGTCTGCACTTGCAGTCTTAAAGGCTGCAGTATCTTGCTAAGTTGCTATAGCTCAGTTCCTTGAATCTTTAATTTATCCTTGGCAAAATAAGGCTCTCTGACTCTTTGTAATATTATAAACTCCATATTTACACAAAGGTATAAAGTACGCAGAACACAAGGCTCTGGTTGCAGTCCCTCTCTCCAGGTCTCCAGTCTCACCTCTCTAAGTCTTGATCACATATTTCTTCCTGCTCTGCTGATAGAGTACCATTGTCATTTAAAACATCATTATGACATACATATCTCATTACACTACTATTACCATGTCCCTTAATCACCTTAGTATCCAAAAATATAATGATGACCTGAGTATGTTAAACAGGTGAGCATCCACAGCTCACTGGAGAAGAGGATTGACCAATCCTCTCAGTGAAGATATTTCTGCTATTCTCAATCGAAAATAGCTAATCCCATATTCTAAAATGGTCACCCCTAATGCTAGACTTGCAGCCAATGGGATCATCCTTCCAGTAACTTGCACAATCAACCTCTTTAATGATTTGATATGTTTCAATGGAATCACCTCTGATTTTTTCCAAATTCAGGTATACATAATTCATATCTGCATTTTCTGTAGTTAATATCCTCAATTATTTGTGGATAGCTGAACCACAATTTATGCATTTTTACTGTGGTGAATCAGAAGGTAGACCCCAAGTACACCTCATCTGGAATAGGGATTAAGCGCTATGCTGATGACATTATTCTGAACCACATGCTAGTTAGCTAGCCAACTGAGCTAACCCTCTCCTCCTAATCACAAACTCCCAAATCTCTTCTCACATGACATTCAATTAACCCCAGGAATCATTCCAGTGAATCTTCGCTACACTACAGTAAATCCTTCATCAAAGAAATCAAAACTGTGCGCAATACTTCAGGTGTGATGTCATGATGGCCATTATACCATTGTAGTAATTGTTCATAATGGTTAACATAGTCTTTGTGTGCTTAATTGCTTGCTGTACCTATATTTTAACTTTGCGCGAATCAAATGGTAAATGGGTGGTTATGGTGTAATGGAATTACCATTCGATTAGTAATCCAGAGAACAAAGTAATTGAGCCATTGAATCATAGAGATATGCAGCACAGAAACAGTCCCTTTGGTCTAACTCGTGCATGCCGACGAGATATCCTATATAAATCTCATCCTATTTGCCACCATTTGGCCTATATCCCTCTAAACACTTCCTATTCATATACCATCCTGATGCCTTTTAAACGTTGTAATTTTACCAGCTTCCAACACTTCCTCTGGCTGCTTGTTCCATACACGCACCTCCCCTCCATGAAAAAGTTGCCCCTTAGGTCTCTCTTATATCTTTCCCCTCTCACCTTAAACCTATGCCCTCTAATTTTGGGCTTCCCCCACGTTGCTTATTTACCCGATCCAACCCCCTTATGATTTTATAAACCCCTATAAGGTCACCAACGCTCCAGGGAAAATAGCCCCAGCCTATTCAGCCTCTCCCAATAGCTCAAACTCTCCAACCCTAGCAACATCATCATAAATCTTTTCTGAACCTTTTCTAGTTTCACAACATTCTTCCTGCAGGAGGGAGACCAGAATTGCAAGCAATTCTCCAAAGTGGCTGGACCAATATTCTGTACAGCTGCAACATGACCTCTCAACTCGTATACTCAATGCACTGTCCAATAAATGCACGCATACCAAATGGCTTCTTCACTATCCTATCTACCTGCAACTCCACTTTCAAGGAACTACCTAAGTTTGAAACCACCAAAATGTTTCAAAGGACTAAAGGCAAATGGAACACCTGCATAAGAAATGACAATGGTAAACTTAGCCTGGTCAACCCTGAAAAGTCCTCCTTACTAATATCTGGCAGCTAGTACCAAATTTTGGAGAGCTGCCTCACAGATTAGTCAAGTTGCAGTCTAAAATAGTCACACGTACATCATTATACCTTACAGCCAACGGTCCAGACATCACCATCAACAGTGGAGACAGCATTTCTGTGTACAGCTGGGAGGGTGTCGCCCTGTTGGACCCCATGATGACTAGTGATATGGAATTTCTTAGATGGACAA
This sequence comes from Rhincodon typus, assembly GCF_021869965.1. Lineage (NCBI taxonomy): Eukaryota > Metazoa > Chordata > Chondrichthyes > Orectolobiformes > Rhincodontidae > Rhincodon > Rhincodon typus. The sequence continues at coordinate 5,365 of NW_025971183.1, read as the reverse complement.
TCATACTAGTGAATGATGGCCGCCATTGATAGAACCCATGAAGTCTCATGGCATCAGGTCGATTACAGGCAAGGGAACCAGCTGATATCAAAATATAACTGAAGGCACTGGATACTGCAAAGGCTGTGGGGCCTGACAATATTCCGTCAATACTGCTGAAGACTCAAGCTCCAGAACATGCTGTTCCAGCACAGTACAGAACAAATCCAACAAGATCAACTGCAACCTCATCAGTTTACTTTTCATTATCAGGAAAAAGATAGAAGGAGTCATCAACAGTGAGAGGATGAGCTTAGTAAAACATGTAAGAATTTTAGGAGCTTGACATGGTAGATGTGGAGAGATTGTTTCCCCTTGTGGGGGAACTAGAACCATAATCTTAGAATAAGGGGTTGTCCATTTAGGACAGAGATAAGGAGGAGCTTCTTCTCCTTATATAGGGTAGTGAATCTGTGGAATTCTTTACTGCAAAAAACTGTCAAGAATGGGTTATTAAGAATTTCAAGACTGAGATAGACATTTTTTAATCAGTAAGGGAATCAAGGGGTATGGGGTAAAAGTAGGAAAGTGGAGTTGAGAATGATCAAATCAGCCACTGAGTGGCAGAACAGACTCGAAGGCCAAACAATTTCCTTCTGCTTCTATGTCTTATGGTCTTATGGCCTTCTGGAAATGGATGAGATAAAAATGCTTGTGTAAGCCAGAATGGACAGTCTTCAATTGGTACAGACAGAAGGAGCACTCCTGCCAAGTCTTGGACCGGATAAATTCCAGTTGCCACTGACAAGATGTTATTTCAAATTGATTATGATAAAAATATCTTTGTATCACATTTCAGACACAAAATTACATTTGATATGGCATAAATAAATGGACGTATTCTCCTCCACAAATTCTCCTATTTGCTCTGATATGCAGGTGCCGGTGTTAGACTGGGGTGAACAAGGTCAGAAATCACACGACATCAGGTTATTGTCCAATAGGTTTATTTGAAAACACAAGCTTTCAGAGCGTAGCTTCTTCGTCTGGCTATGCTCCAAAAGCTTGTGTTTTCAAATAAACCTGCTGGATTATAACCTGGTGTCATGTGATTTCTCAGCTATTTGCTGTGGTAAAGGTATTGTTAAGCATATTTGGGATGATTTTAAATTTTGAGATGGCACTCTTATCATAATCACTGCCTAATAATGCATTATATTTCAATGGAACGTTGGTGGGAAATATTTACTCTAGTAAATAATTTGTCTGAAAGTGTACAAATTATTTAGTCCTAGGTTGTTTTAGAGAAATTTCTATTCACAGATACCAATAGAGAGATTTATAGACAGGTACAGTTGTGCACCATAACTCAAGGACAGAAGGATTTTGCATGCAAACTGGCATCTACAGCCTAAGGAGGGAACGGGTGGGTTGGACATATTATTTATTTAGCACATGGCACATTTCCTCGGCTTTTTGATCTCATCGGGTTGGTAAGATGGGATCTCAGGCATGGAGCTGAAACACAGTGGCAGCTCTCCAACTCCAGAGTTAGGTCATGGAATGCCTGAATTTCCTGGCAGATGTCCCATTGATGTTTCATCCACATTATTGGAGTTGGGCTAGCGGAATTTTAATGGTGATACAGTACATGTTTGTTTGAGGAACCCAATGAATTTCAAATAGAAAAGTTAAAAAAAGCTGATTATTCTTAAAGAAGTGCAAAAATTGTTTGGTTTTGGCTGATACAAGTAATTGCATTGCTGAAAGATGGTGAAACCACATAGAAGAGATAGTCTTGTATGAATAGTGATGCTCATTGGCTGCCTTGTAAGAGTAGTTGTATACAGTGTACCAAAAAGGCACGCTTCTGCTTTGAAAACAAAAACTATTGTACCAGTATCTCATCATCTCTTTTTAATCTCTAAAATGATTGCTGGCAGCCTAAGCTTAATAAACAAAAGTATGCGTTTTGAGCATGAATACTTAGAGCTCTGATGCAGTGTTTTGTGTGGGCAGTACTTTTTGTGTAGTATAAAGGTGGGATGAGCTATGCAGTTTTGTCAGGGTTTACATTTTAATGATTTGCTAAGAATAAAGTTACAATAACTTGTAGCTTTTTTTTAAAATGTAAAGAAAATTTCACAAATTTAACATATTCAAATAAGTTGCCATTCAAATGCAAAGTTTACTCTTGAAAAACTGACGAAAAGACACTTTTATGGTTAATTGAGTTGTGAAGATGTTTAAGTTGTTTCATACTAATCTTTTAAAAAATCAATATTTTTACATACATTTGATGTGAAAACAAAATTAATTGTAATACACAATTTTCCAAAGCGCTGTTCAAGGATGTGTGTGCATAATGTTTCTCTGTTTGAAACAAATAAACAGCATATTAGAAACAAATCTATGCTGTTATGAATGTATTAATTTTTCCTCATTTTCTAGCTCTTTAAAACCATATGATAAAGGAGCAGAATTAGGACATTCAGCCCAACAAGTCTGCTCCACCATTCAATCATGGCTGATATGCTTCTCAAGCCCATTCTCCTGACTTCTCCCTGTAACCTTTGATTCCCTTACTAAACAAGAACCCATCTATCCTGCCTTAAAGATGCTGAATGACTTGGCCTCCACAGCCTTCTGTGCAATGAGTTCCACAGATTCACCATCTCTGACTGAAGAAATTCCTCCTCATCTCAATTCTAAATGGGTGGCATGGTGGCACAGCGGTTTCCACTGCTGCCTCACGGTGCCAGGGATCTGGGTTCCATTCCAGTCTTAGGTGACTGTCTGTGTGGAGTTTGCACGTGTTTGCCTGTGTCTCTGTGGGTTTCTGCCAGGTTCTCCGGTTTCCTCCTACAGTCCAAAGATGCGTAGGTTACGTGGATCGGCCATGTTAAATTTCCCGTAGTGTCCAGGGATGTGCAGGTTATGTGGATTGGCCATGGTAAATGTGGAGTCATGGAGACAGAATGGGTCTGAATGGGATGTTCTTCGGAAGGTAGGGTAGACTCAATCAGCCGAATTGCTTCTGCCTGTACTGTAGGATTTTATGATTCTAAATGGTCATTCCTTCAATTTGACTCTGTACCCTCAGGTCCTAGTCTCCCCTACGAGTGGAAACATCTTCACATCCACTCTATCCAAGCTCTCAGTATTCTGTAAATTTCAGTGAGATTCCCCTAAGTACTGAGTTCTGATGAAGAGCTGGATCTTAAACAATTGACCCTTAGAATAGGATATCAACTGATGTGGCAGAAAAATAGCAATTTTACAGAGAATTTAGTATAATTCAATCTTTATTAAAGTCAATAAAAGTATTCAACGATATGAAATATTCTTTCCTTAACTTGCTGGAATGCCAATTACTCTTAAGAAACTCGATAAACACTTGAACTTTCTTTTTACTTGACACTTGCTAAAATACTGATTATTTACTACAACAAAACACAATACTCACAGCCTGAACTCAAGTTCTATGCATTGTTAGTTGAGGCATGTTGATCAGATTCGCTCCCGGTCAGATCGTCTTCTACTTTAAGTTCTAGACTCAGGGTAACTTCCTTTGTGCATTGATTGTTCCTGCAGGTGGATGCTGTCTTCTCTGAGTCCTGGACTCAAAATCATCCTTTGTACAAGTGTTGCTCCGAGGTTCTCACTGTCTTCTCATAGGCCCTGACTTGGGGTCATCCTTGATGGTTGTCCCTGAAGGTTATCCCTGTTGATGTCTCTGATGTTCCTTCTTTTATCCTGGTTCAGCTGGCACTGAATCATGATACGCATGCACAACTGGCCCAAGTTCTATTGTCTCCTTGTGACTTGATCTCATCATCTGTTTGAGCAGGTCCCGGTTAATCCATAATAAAAACTGAAAGAACTGTGGATGCTGTAAATCAGGAACAAAAAGTTGCTGGAAAAGATCAGCAGGTCTGGCAGCATCTGTGAAGGAAAAAACAGAAACTTTAACTCTGTTTTTTTCCTTCGCAGATGCTAGCAACCTGCTGAGTTTTTCCAGCAACTTTGTTTTTGTTCCCAGTTAATCCATGTTCTGAAGAAGGTCATTGGATCAGAAAAGTTAGCTCTTATTTGTCTCCACAGATGCTGCCAGATCTGCTGAGATTTTACAGCAATTTCTGTTTTTGTCCCAGCTAATCAAGATTCCTTTCTCTGTCCATTGTTCCTTGTAATCATCTATTCAACTTAACCTCATCAGTTCCTACACTTCTGCAAGATTGGCTTCTTTTCCCATGATGCTTCATATGTAATTGTCTGTTAGCTCTTTGACTACAGAACATGAACCTGTCCTGTCTTTTTCTTTCATGAAACAGTCGTAATTTTCAACATTTTCTAGTTTGCTTTTTAAACTCTGTTACCGAGCTCAATATTGCCAAAGTATTTGCATTACTGCATATTTTGTAAGTTCTCAGTTCATCCTTTGCTGGAGAGAAGCCTTATCACACAGGACATACATGATGCAAACATCATTACATTATACAAGACCAAAGATGATTAATGAGATTGCACAACTATCAGGGAATATCACTCATCAGCATTGCTCTAACAAGACGTTATCACCTAATTAACAGAAGTGTTTTTCAAGCAAGGTTTACTGGAACCCCAGAATTCCACAATCATCCTGTGGTATGATGGAATATGATGTAACTGACGACATTGTTCTAACCTGAGCAGAATAAAATGTCAGACTAGAAAGAAGCATGTAAAGAGGGAGGTCTTAGACAGAGTAGAATAAGTAATTCATGTACAGTGCTTCTTAGACATGGTGAATCAAGTGAGAAAGTTCTTCTCATTTGGCCAATCACCTGTAGGAGATGTTTTGAAAAAAGGCCAGAAATGGCACTATAATCAGGGACAGATGCCAGTCTTTCAGATTATAAAGTGAGGCTGCTCTTCACATGTGTTCTACTTTACTACAATCCAGACTTATTAGAAGCTGTGGATGAACAGAAGCAGTCCTTACTCAGGAGCAAACATGATACAAGGAAGCTTTAATGGAAACTGAAGAAGTGTGCAACACTAGAGAAGGAATCATTTGCAGTTACTTGGTGATGCGAAAGGTTTGTAGACTATCAGATGGTGTTGAGATTCCAGTTTGTTGGAATATAAGTAATGTTAATGGTATGAAAGAAGACAGCAAAAATGCCATTTTGAATACAAGATTCAGGCTTCCACTGCTGAGGTACGACTATGTGATAAACTATATTCCAGGCAAGGAATGAGTAAAGGAGATAGTAGGAACTGCAGATGCTGGAGAATCCGAGACAACAAGGTGCAGGGCTGGATGAACACAGCAGGCCAAGCAGCATCATAGGAGCAGAGAGGCTGACGTTTCGGGCCTAGACCCTTCATCAGATGAAGGGTC
>NW_025971182.1:0-11000 GCF_021869965.1 Rhincodon typus | reverse complement strand
TTCCCCTCCCCCTTTTCTGATGAAGGGTCTAGGCCCGAAACGTCAGCCTCTCTGCTCCTATGATGCTGCTTGGCCTGCTGTGTTCACAGAGTAGTTTAGAATACAGCTTTTGAATATTTATTGTGCTATTTTATCATTTAAGAGCGTTGCTACAGTGATTTTATGCAACCACTGAGCTCAGACTGTCTCTGTGCCTATTCTCAGTGCCTGTTATTACAAATAAGATTATGAATTCATTGTTTGCATAAGCATTGTGTCAACTGCTTTTCCATACACCATGGAGAAGTTTTGTTATGCCTCACCACTGTAGGCTTATTGGAGGGCTTTAGAGGGAGGGAGAGCACTGAGCATAGGTGAGTTGAGTTTCCTGAAGAAGTTATGATGTTCAGGCATAACAGATGATTTAGTAATCATGTTTTGTTTTTGCAGCTGACATTAGAATGCACTCAAAAGGCAGATAATGAAGTGGAAGCAAGTTACTTTAATTCAATTTAACATTAATTCGTATCTGAAATGTTCTCCATGACAGTGACATGCTACAGTTCTAAACCTCCTAAGTTACTCAAGTTGCCTAGTCTATGTTGAATTGACTCGTATCAAATCAGTATTATTCGTCTTATTACTGGACTTAATTTAGTCAGGTTGGGAAAGTTTTAAAACAAAAAGTTGCCAGGTTTCCTATTTCCTAAAACTCCTGTACAGTAACCACTCTGGAAAGTATGCACGCAAACTCAAATGGCAAGATTGTTTGATTATAGTGTTTCATACTGTTGAATAGTCTTTCAATACACTGGCTGTCCCACATGTGAAGTATGGTCATTTGGACTGACTGAATGCACTTTCAATATCTGGAACTCTATCACAGCATGAGTCACTACCTTAGGACAGGAAGGGGAAACCCAAAACTAAATTAAAAACCAAATTAAAATGAAAGATTTTACTTTTGATCCACAGCAACAATTGCATATAATTACATATCAATGACATATACTCCCATCTGATACTTTGTCTTAAACCCAACTTCTAAACCGAATACTTAAAATTATGTACATTTTATATCCATTAGAATACATCTAATGATCCTGTATAGATAGCTGTCTATTTTTAGGAAGTTTTGTCTTTATTTTCTAGCTGTTTAGACTATTACCCTGTACAAATAAATTTGGTTCACCTTGTCATTCTTGGCTTTATGGACAGCATATGTTGTCCAAGACTGAAGGAAGTCTGTCAGTTTAGTTTTAATTGATCAGCTCCTCTTGTCGATAGTTTTGTTTTATGATGCGTTGTCAGAGTAGTTTCTACCCTTGTTTGTATTTGTTTTGTTTTGCTAGGCGTTCATTGGTCACTCTGAAATAATTCAACAAGCTATGTTCACTCCAGACCAACTAAGTGTAATCAGTGTTGGAGATGCAATATTTGTCTGGGATTTTCTTGCTGGTGTACTAGATCAGGAGACCAGGTAAACATGATGGTGCTGTTACTTACAAATGCTTGTACTTACAAACATGATGTCATACAAGGGTTTAACTTTTAAAAACTGGGCATGCAAACATTTCCTGTACTTATAAATGGCTGCTTTACATTGCCCTGAATTGTGTTCCCACAAATCAATTTGCGAGTGGACTCCAGAACCGATCCCGTTCGCAACCTGGGCACTACCTCTACAAAGAGAAATTCATTCACCCTTGTTGGGATTGTGACACCACTTTATAAAGGGCTTGTGGACCCCTAGGTAGAATTTATTTTAATAAGATTTGAATGCTGTGTTGATGTACTTTCGTTCTTTGGAATGACAAGAATTCATAGAGTTTTTATTCTGTGGAGCAATGTAAAAGTTTGAATCAACAAAGAATGCAGACAATCAGGGAACTGTTTTAGAAGGAACTTTAAATGTTTAGAGTGTATTGTTAATTGATGGTTAGGAATTATTTTTATTTTTTTGTCGCTAACAGCCTTCCTTCAATTCAGCCGTTTGCCCTCCATGGAACTGGTGAGTTTTCACTACTTAAGTGTGGATTTCAATTTGCATAATCATGAACCTTGTAGAATTTGTAGTCATAGTATCATTACAGCGCAAAAGGAGACCAGGCAACCCGTCAAGTCCACGCTGGCTCTCTGTAGAGCAATCAGTCCTATTTCCCCCTCCATCCCTCTAGTCCTCCTGAATTTATTTCCTTGAATGCCCATCCAACTTCCACTTGAAATTATTCATTGCCCTTGCTTCCACCATCCTTAATAGGTGGTGTGTTCTAGAGTATTACCTCTTACTGCATTAAAAGTAACCCCTTGCATCTCTTACCTAAATCTGTGTCCCCAATCCTTTGTACTATCAACTAATGAAAATGGAATTTATTTGTCTCCCTTAATCAAACTTGTTATAATTTTATGCACCTCTATCAAATCTCCCCCCAGTCTTCTTTGCTCCAAGGAGCACAGCCCCACTTCAGTTTTGAGGAGACCTCTAAAAACAATTGTTTTGTGATAGAATTAGCAGGCCTTTGGAAAAATATTGGTTACTTCCGAAGAGTTAGCATAGATTTATTAAGGGCATGCTATTTCCAACTAACTGGCTGTTTTTGAAGAGGTAAAAGAGAGGATTGATGAGGGCAAAGTTGTTAATGTGGTGTGCACTGACTTCCATAAAGCTTTCAGTACAGTGCGACACCAACAGTTGTGCAAAGGAATTATCAGACCATTTAATAAAAGGGACAGTAACAATGTAAGTATTAAATTTGTTGAGGATAGGAAACTGAGTAATAGTTAGTGGGTTTTATTGAGCTGGAAGAAGGTTTGTAGTGAGGAAAGTTTATAGTGGAGTTCCCCAGGGGTCAATATTTGAACTCTTTTTCTGGCACATGTACGTGGGCTAGTTCTTAGTGTGCACGGATAGTTTTAAAGTTCGTAGATGAATATGGAATTTGGGGGAATTATAAACTCTGAAGATGAGACTGTGAAGCTTTAAAAAAAACATTGACAGGTTGCTGCAGTGGGTGAATAGATAGGAGATGAAGTTCAATGTGGAAAGGTTTGAGCTGATGCATTTTGTTACAAAGATCATCAACAGACAGTACAAAATAAAGGGTACTAATCTAAAGGGTGTGCAGGAACTCAGAGACCTGGATGTATGTGTGGCTAGGTCATAAAAGGTGGCAGGATAGGTAAAGTAAGCTGTTAATAAAGCATACGGTATTTTACCTTCAGTAATGGGCATTGAATCCAAAATTGGAGTTTATGCCAAACTTTTATAGGCTCTGGTCAGACCTCAGCTGGAGTATTGTCTACAGTTCTGGGTGAAGAATGTGAGTGTATTGCGTAAAATGCAGAAGAGGTTTACGAGAATGATCCAGGGATCAGATACTTCAATTATGATAAGTTGGAGAAGAAAGTGTTGCAATGGTAATGCCAGTGGACTAATAATCCAGACCCCCAGGCTGGAATGATGTGTTCATACTCCACCATGGCAGAAATTGAAATTTGGATTCAATTTTTTTTTACATCTGGAATTCAGAAGCTAGCCTAATAGTGACTATGTAACTACTGCTGACTGTTTTTAAAACCCATTTGGTTCACTAATGACATTTTGGGAAGGAAATCTATCATCCTTACCTGGTGTGTCCTGCATGTAACTCCAGACTGTTGACTCTCCAAGCACATGATTTTATTCATAACTAGCAGAATTTTTTATTTGATGACAGACATTAAACAATGAATATAATTTTTTTTTTTAAATTTTAGAAGCTCCCTCGGTTGCAGACGGCAGTGAGGGATGCCAAAACGGTGGGATGCCTCGCCAGTCAGTACCAGTCCCCAGCTCCTCCCCACCACTCAATGTCAGTGCTATTGAAAGAAATGAACAGGATGGTGAGTAATATAGGAGGCAATTTAGGGTTCCCATCCAATTAGTGGACGCAAAAGAAAAATATACAACTGAACACCTGCAATCATCATGGAAGTAGGTCATGAGCAATCATTCACAAGTGAGTATGATTGTCCACCTAGGAAATTCTGCCATTGGTCATGGGTTCTGCATGTCCTTGTGTGGTTGATGAGGTCGATCCTACAGCCGCATTTCTGACCAAACGTTTGGCAGGTGTTCCCAGAAGTGGAATTAGATCTTGGCCCTGAGATTGCTGGTATTCCTTTTTCTAATTACTTTTCAATACTTCTTTTGATAGACACCTTGTGCAGGGCATCTCTTAACGTGGGAATGCAGCTGCACATCAGACACACATTCCTTGATGGAAGGTAGATCCAGTTCCCGTGGCAAGGAAACCCTGGGTTTTGATAGCCATTATGTCACACAAGTATCTTCTGCCTGAATCTCTGTCGAGGTTGTGTTTTAGGGTTGTGCTTTGTCTGGTGTCTCCCCTCTGACTTTTACTGTCATGGGTTGCCCTGCCAGGACTTGAGAATTCCTGGCGGAGTCGTTCTTGGGATCAATGGAACATTCAAACCTCCCACCGCAGCAAGTTGGTATGCGTGACTGATACTTGCTGATTTAAAAAGTATTGCTGCTCTATTAAAGTTGGGTCTTAAGTTTCACTCAACTATTTGCATGTCATTTAGTAAGATTACCTTAATGATGAGATTCTGGAGTGCATGTCATTTAGTAAGATTACCTTAATGATAAGATTCTGGAGGCAACTGGTGACAGAGGCAGTTGCTTTGTTGAGAGTTGCTTTTCAAAATCTGGTGATGAATTGGCTATTTAATTTTCTCATCCTCTGCTCTTTATTAGGCAAATTGTTCTGAATCAACTCACGAGCTGTGAGCCATGTCATGACTTTTGATACTTTTAATCAGATCCAGTACTATAGATATTACAAATTTTAAAGCTTTTCTTTAAAAAATGAACGGAAAACCTGTTAAGACAGTTGCAACATTCTGAGAGACTTTTGATAGTACCAGATCCAGACAGCCCCCAGAACTCCAGCAAACACCTAGTCTAATATGGGCATTCACAGCCATTCAGGAAACTAACATAATTCATTAAGTTTTGTGCATTCAAAGACCATTTTTTGTTCTATGGGAATTTATGCTTAATAAAACCTAATTAAGTCAGCAAACCCTCGAATGCACACACATTCCTTTTAATGTTAACTAGGAGAAATAGGTTAAGTTGGAGGCCCAGAGTGACCCTAGAATACTTATGATTAGGTTTGTAAGGAGGTTAGGAGTCAGAAGTGGCAACATCTGTGGGGAGAAAGCAGAGTTATGTCGAAGAATAACCAGACTCGAAACATTAACTTTGTTTTCCCACAGGTGACGCCAGACTTTGAGTTTCATCAGCAATTTCTCTTTCTATTTCAGACCTCCAGCATCCATAGTTCTTTGTTTTAACATAGCAGTCAGGAATACTGTGAAGAAGCGACTGTTGATCAACAAACAAAAGTTACAAGCTTTGAATCCAATGTCTTGGCCTTGCTCTGGTTTAACATAGCCAAATGCTACAAAACACTGCGCTTAAAATTGCCAGACCCCTCAATGCGCTTGTCTTACCACTTCTTGACTGAAATGTTGGAACAGTTGAAGAGGAGGTTTCTCCATGTTGTATAAGTATTTTCAACCCTGGTGCAAGATGAATGTTTAAATATTAATTTTTTTCCTGATTGGCTACAGTCTAAACATCAGACGTCCTCAACTGTAACAAAATAGTTGCCTTAGTATCACAGTTGCTGGTAATGTCAGCTGATTTGATACATAATCTGCATAAATATGACACTTTTGGTCAATTGATTTGGCTTATACTAACAATTTCTGTGGGATTTTTCTTCTTCCAAGTGTTTTTGTCTGATCCAGAGAGTAAAGATAACCACAATCAAAATGATGACTCGATCACCGTTGGAAGAATTGGAGACTCAATCTTGCAAGTCCATGAAAATATGCATTCTGGCGAGAATGTGTCACCTTTCATGAAGCCTGTTTCTCTTCAGGAACACCAGGAAGAGCTGGATGAACCAGGTAGCTCAGCCCTAGGTGCTCTGAATGCCACTACTAATTCTAGCACTGCTAGAGAGCATGGGTTTTAAATTTGAAATCAAGTATCCAGTGAAAACAGGCACTGTAAGTTACTAACTCCCAATTGGTGATAATTGTCTAAAATGCATGGGGAAAGGTGAGATCCCATATGAGAGGTTTTTTTCTGTTGTTCTTCCTTTATGCTTGCTTATCTGTTTCGTACCCGATCGTAACAGCTTTAATAGTGTTGATAACCTTGCTTAGACTTGAAAAGACTCATTCCACCTTGTTAATGTTAAATTTTTCTTAATTTCTTATATAGGTTTTCCAGTTGAGGATCAAAAACACCTTGTTTTGCCCTTTATTATAACAAAAATGGGTTTTAGTTTCTTTTTGCATGCTCTATATGACACTGTACTTTAGAATGTGCTTAGGTTATGATGCTTTGGAGCAGTCACACTTACCTGCGTTTAACATTGATAGCATGATTACTTCTCTTGTGGAACTCTGATTCATATTTAGAACATCCCCTGTACATTTGTATCAGCTAATATATCTGTCAAGACTATACTTTTAACCAAAACTTTGTCAATTGCTATTGATCTAAAAATGCATGAATGCGTTGCAGACCATTTCTTGATTGCGATAGGATTTTAACATGCTCCTCTTTCATAGCATCTTGGTTTGGAGATGGAGATTTCCCACACAACAATAAACGTCCAGATTCATACAAACATTTTGCTGCTCAATTCAAAGCCTCATCTGTATCTCAGGTACAATTTAATTACCTTAATTTCTGTATCTTTATATTTATATTGCACGACTCTAAGAAGGCTCAGTCAATTTAATGAGCTGCTTATTTTTGGCTTTGATGTTTTCACTTTGAATCCAATTGAAATACGCATAACCTGGAAATAAGTGTTGTCATCATCAAGAGCCATGCCCATCTTCCTGATATACCAGATTTGGCACAACCTGAAAATGTGGTTTGTCTGTGAGAGAACAGTCTTGTGATGATTTGTTTGAAGTTGCCTGAGCATCTGTAACAGAAAGGTGTTTGATTTCCTCACCATTGTCTGCTAGAAGCCATGTCAGTTTGAAACCGTTTTTTGCCTCTCCATCCTTGAAGGATTATCCCCCTGTATTCTATGGACTGTCGTGTGATTTTTTTTATGTCTAAGTTGTCTTTTTAAAGAAGATGGGCACATTTGATTTGAAATTAGTTGAAGTTCAGAAGTTGCAGAAGTTACTTAAGGCTAAGTAAGGGATCTGCTGTTATTTGTATTATTCTCTCCCCACCAAACTAAGAAAGTTGATCTCGTTTCAGGTTGGAACCAACTGCTTGGACAGCCTGCATTCACTAGCAAAGCACTTCTTATGCTTTGCCTCCATTCTCTGAAAAGTGACTGAGATCGGGGTACCCCCAGCCCTTTACTGTTGTATCTAATTTGTTATTCCCACCATGCTATTAGACTCATATTTTTAAATAACATTTTCAAAAGTTATGGAGATATTTCTGTGCTTTAGGTTTTCATTGGGGAAAATTAATGATATGTTATGCTGCAGTAACTATCTTGTGATTCTCTGCTTAAAGTATGTGTGTCTGGACATCTTGTGAGAAAGGGAATCAAGCTTGGCTTTGGTTCATGGCAATGGTTTAATCATCTGATTCAGGATACCAGTTAACTTTTGACTATTGGGCTTGACAGGATGCTTATTGGCTATTAAATTGTACCCAATTTAATGCACAGATTTCAGAACAGAAGGAAAGACAAAAAGTTAATCAAAACAAAAAATATTAATTTATGACCATGATAAAAAGTACTCAAAAGTACTACTCAAGTATGTGAAAGAAAGCAAAACTTGCATTTGGGTAGCTGTTGACCATATTCAGAAATATCCATAAGATGGATCTTGAGGTTCTCAAGGTTACAGGTTATTTACAGGTTATGTAAATTACTTTAGAAGTATCTTGCCAACAGTAATATGCGTGAAGCAGAAAATTTTGGTTGGATGATTGAGCAGGGGGAATGTTTACCAGCACATCAGAATAACTTCTGGCACTTCTTTAATGTCATGAGATCTTTGACATATCCCTGAAGACAATTTTTGTCTCATTTTGGATGTGAATACCACTGCCACTAATACTGCACAGAATTGTTTATTTTCTAAGCACCCTTTTCAGAAATGTTATTACACACCTCTTGAGTAGCTTGGACTTGAACCCAGGCCTCCAAGCTCAGAGGTGGGGTCATTACTGCTGCACCACGAGAACCCCTAATGCTCTGATTTGTTAATCCTGAACCACTTGCATCCACCACAGTAGATCAGCTGAGTGGAGGCCAGCACTGATTTTCAATTATGAGCCACTTAATTTCAAGCATTGTGGTGAAGGTAATGAAAGGTTTCTGCATCTTTGGGTAAGGAGTTTAGAGTAGGAAAATACCTGTTCAATAACTTTAGTATCAAATGGATGTCTTAAATTTTTGGACTTGGCAATGTTTGACGACAGATAGTATTAAAGGGAGCAGGAACAAATTGGTTAAATGGCAGAAAATGGAGTTGTGGCGATGGTGTTATTTCAGACTGAAGACAGTTCTATGCTGGCGTTTTTCAGAGTTCACTGCTGCTTTTAGTATACATTGTAATTTCTACCAAATTCAAGGCATCAATGTCGAAATTAGTAGATGAAACTAAACTTGGGATGTAAGCAGTGAGTTAATAATTTGGACTTTAAGAAGACATAGACAGAGATGTGGAATGGGTAAACATATTGCAGATGACAATTGAAGAGTGTGATGCATTTAGATAGGAATGTTAAGGAAGACATTGCAAGCTAAACGGATCATTTTCAAAAGGAGTGCAAGAACAGAGACGTGTGTGTTTGTGCCCACATTTCTGAAAGTGACGGGTAGGGTTACCCAAACAAACCATAGAGCTCATGCGATCTTGAGCTTTATAAAATGGACTTGTAGATTACAAAAGCCAAAAAATTATGCCAAACCTGTATAAAATACTAGTTTGGCTTTCTTTGAAATACTGTGTATTTCCGGGCATTTCACTTTAAAAAGGTAATGAAAGCTTTGGAGAAGTAACAGAAGGAATTTGAGAATGAATCAGGTGTGAGGGACTCAAGCTACATGGATAAGTTAAAGAAACTTGAGTTATTCTCAACAGAGTAGCAAAGGCTTTGAGGAGATTTAGTAGTGGTGTTCGAAACCTGGAAATGTTTTGACAGAATTCTAAAGGAAAGCTGTTTTCAATGGTTATAGCGATGCTAATGAGATAGCTCTGAGAAGTTTGGCAAAGGTCACTTTTTTCTTTGCGTCTTTAAGATTTGAATGCAGTACCTACTCGGGTAGTAGTTACAGATTCAAAAGTAACTTTTTCAAATGGAAATTGAATAAACACTTGGAGTACAAAGAGTAGAGGGGTACGCTATATAACAGGGTTGAAAGAATACATGCAGGTTTCATGTTCTGAATTCTGTACTGCTTTATGCGCTGATTCTATCTGCACACCTTCAAATGACTCCATATTCACTTTGCTCTTTATGCATATTATAGTATTCTCAACTCTTACTGTAACTTTGCTCTCAGGCTGCAGTCCTTCCTGTTGGGAAAGAGGATCTGAAGCTGAAAGTAGTAATTGGATACAATGGAAACGGAAGAGGAAATATGGTCTGGAATCCTGATACGGGTAATTGTTAGGATATGACCCTAAATGGGAAGCTATGATTCAATAGCAAAGAGAACACTAATTAGAATTCAATTGTGGGTAACCAATATGGGAAATATGTATGATTTAGTAAAGAAGCACACGTTATGCAGCAAGTATTATGTCATATTTATGGCTGCTGGTACCTATCTTGAGATGCTAAATAAATTAACACCGTAGTTTGAACCTTCAGTGACTTTCCTATTCTGTTCACCTTGTTCATCAACAGTGGTGGACAGTAAGCACATACTTTCTGTAACTGAGTATAATATGAATGATTTTTCACTTTTTCACCCAGTGTTTGCTTAGCATGACACCATGCTAAATGTATTAAAAGTTCCTTTGACTTAGTGTAGATGTTTAACTCTGAGAAATACAATGCCAAATGTATACAAGTCTGCCTTTACGGACTTTTTCAAAAATACTGCAAATAAGCTTGATGTGATGTTATTTTGATGAATTAGCATTCAATTTAAATCCAATTATAGTTCTGATAACATCATTTCCATTGAGCTGTTCAGACCAGGATTGACGTTTAATCTGTTCTGTACTAAATTAGCTGGTTCCAGGGTTTGACAACAACAGTATCATTGGACACAATAATGGAAAAGAAGAAACCAGGGCTCTAGTCCATTTTCCAATGGTGTCAGTTGGAAAGAATGCCTATAAATATTGATTTAAGGTTGTGATATATGTCATATAAGGTACTGGTGCTTGTACTTATCCCTCAATAAATTAGTGAAAAAGGTTAGTTTGTAATTCAAAATTAAGGGCTTAATAGTCTTGTTTAAAATTATTCTTGCATAATTTAGTCGATTCACAATTTAAAGTCAATTTCATGTGATCAATTTGTATACCAAACCTTAAAAAAAAACCCTCTGAAACATGGCTTTTCTACAGCAAGTTGTAACCTACATCTGATTAATCAATTTGTTGGAATTCTGTTTATTTGTGACCTTGCAGTTCTGATCAAAAGTTTGGACAATGTGTTTCTGCCATTATTTTAGTTAATCCTTCTGTCTCTTCCTCCCAGCACTATTTGCATATTCTTGTGGCTGCTTGGTGGTAATTGAGGACTTGCATTCTGGATCTCAGAAACACTTAACTGGTCACATGGAAGAGATCTCTACACTTGCAGTTAGCCATGACGCGCAGGTACACTTGGACTAGAATTAGTATAAATTTAATCTTGTCACTCACTGGGATACCCGTACATAGCTTAGTAAGTAGTGATAGTAGGAACTGCCAATGCTGGAGTCTGAGGTAACAAGGTGTGGAGCTGGAGGAACACAGCAGGCCAGGCAGCATCAGAGGAGCAGGAAAGC
>NW_025971181.1:7373-11000 GCF_021869965.1 Rhincodon typus | reverse complement strand
ATGATCTGTTGAATCCTTGTCCATAAACACAATGTGTGCACAGTTTCTCTGCTCTGTGGAATTTTTTATTTTTCAGAATGTTAACTGGATGATGTTGAATAATTTCTGCAGTTAGTTCACTGGACCATTCAGAATCAGGTTTGTCAGTGTGCGAGTGTGGGCGCTTTACCACTCACACTGATGTTTGAAATCTTTTCCCACAGACATACCACATAAACATATTCCCTTCTGGTCCTAACGAATCGAATAACCCTGTTGAATCTTGTCACTGTGTTTGATTTGACTCTCCCATCTTCAATGTCTTTCTTTCTATTACTCTGTGAAATATTTACAAACATCATCACTGTCTGGACAGGGTAAAATCTCAGAACAAACAAATTCAATTTCTGAGAAATATTTTTCCTTTATTGCACCCATCCCAAAAAATTATGACCCACACTAAAAGATGCGAAAATAAGTACCAGAAGCAAAAGAAACATTCATGAGTAAATCAGGTTGTTGTTCCCAGTGTCTATGAGGCATTGTATACCCTGAGGTAGCAACTTGTGATGGGAAGTACCTAGCCCAGTGGTGGACACTACAAGCTCCCTGTCCAGATAGAGGTCGCAAAAGATAGACGATACCCTTTGGGGTTAGTAGGAACTGCCGATGCTGGAGTCTGAGATAACAAGGTGTGGACCTGGATGAACTCAGCAGGCCAGGCAGCATCAGAGGAGCAGGAAAGCTGACGATTCAGGTCTGGACTCTTCGTCAGAAATGGGGGAGAGGAAGGGTGTTCTGAAACAAATAGAGAGAGGGGGAGGCAGTGATAGAAGGTGGATAGTGGAGCAGATAGGTGGAGAGAAGATGGACAGGTCAAGGAGGCAGGGATGAAGCTAGTGAAGGTGAGTGTAGGTAGGGAGCTGGGATGGGGGTTGGTCAGTGAGGAGGGAGGGGCGGGTAGGTGGGACGGAAGACGGACAGGTCAAGGAGACAGGGATGAAGTTATTAGAGGTGGGACAGGGACAGGGGCAGACAGGGAGGGAGCGAGGGAGAGTGACAGGGAGCAAGGGACAGGGACAGGGAACGAGGGACAGGGACAGGGAGGGAAGGAGAGAGAGGGAGCCAGGGACAGGGACAGGGATGGAGGGACAGGGAGGGAGCAAGTAACAGGGACAGGGAGCGAGGGACAGAGAGGGGGACAGGGATGGTCAGGGAGGGAGCGAGGGACAGGGACAGGGATGGAGGGAAAGGGAGGGTGTGAGGGACAGGGACAGGGAGGGAGGGACAAGGAGGGAGCGAGGGACATGGACAGGGTCGAATAAGGAAGGGGAGGGAGAGGGACGGAGCAAAGGACAGGGAGGGAGGGACAGGGAGGGAGCGAGGGACAGGGAGGGGGACAGGGTGGGACAGACAGGGAGGGAGCGAGGGACTGGGAGAGAGCGAGGGACAGGGACAGGAGTGGGGACAGGGAGGGAGCGAGGGACAGGAACAGGGAGCAAGGGACAGGGAGGGACAGGGAGGGAGAGAGGGAACGAGGGACAGGGAGGGAGCAAAGGACTGGGAGGGAGCAATGGATGGGGAGGGAGCAAGGGAGTGAGCGACAGGGAGGGAGCGACAGGGAGGGAGCGAGGGATCAAGGGGCGGGGAGGGAGTGAGGGACGGGGGGAAGGAGGGACCGAGGGATGGGAAGGGAGGGAGCAAAGGACGGGAAGGGATATAGCGTGGGACCAGGAGGGAGCGAGGGACGAGGAGGGAGCAAGGGATGGCGAGGGAGCGAGGGACGGAGTGGGACCAAGGGATGGCGAAGGAGCAAGGGACGAGTTGGGAGTGAGGGAGTGAGTGAATGATGGATGGAGCGAGTGAGAGAGAGACTGACGGAGGGAGGGAGGGAGCGATGGATGGGGAGGGAGGGAGAAAGGACAGCGAGGGAGCGAGGGATGGGGAGGGAGCAAGCGAGGGACGGGAAGGGAGGGAGCAAAGGATGGGAAGCGAGATAGTGTGGGACTAGGAGGCAGCGAGGGATGGGGAGGGAGCAAGGGACGGCGAGGGAGCAAGGGACGGAGTGGGACCGAGGGATGACGAGGGAGCAAGGGACGGGTTGGGAGTGAGTAAGTGAGTGACGGACGGAGCGAGTGAGAGAGAGAGACGGAGGGAGGGAGGGAGCGATGGATGGGGAGGGAGGGAGAAGGGATGGCGAGGGAGCGAGGGATGGGGAGGGAGCAAGCAAGGGAGCAAGGGAAGGGGAGGGAATGGAGGGAGCGAGGGATGGGGATGGAGGGAGCAAGGGGTGGGGAGGAAGGGAGCGAGGGATGGCGAGGGAGTGAGAGATGGGAAAGGAGCAAGCGAGGGATGGGGAGGTAGCGATGGACAGCGAGGGAGCGATGGACGGAGAGGGAGCGAGTGTGCGAGGGATGGAGCGAGGGAGCAAATGAAGTGGAGGAAGGGAGAGAGCGAGGGACGGGAAGGGTGGGAGAAAAGGACGGGTAGGGAGGGAGCGAGTTATGTGGAGGGAGCGAGTTATGTGGAGGGAGCGAGGGAGGGAGCAAGTGAGCAAGGAACAGAGCGAGAGAGCGAGGGATGGAGCGAGGGATGGGGAGCGAGGGAGCAAGGGACGGTGAGGGAAGGAGCGAGCTATGGGGAGGGAGTGAGGGACGGTGAGGGAGTGAGGGATGGGGAGGGACCAAGCGAGGAAGTAAGGGACGGTGAGGGAGTAAGGGATGGGGAGGTAACGAGGGACAGCAAGGGAGCGAGGGATGGGGAGCGAGCGAGGGAGCGATGGATGGGGAGGGATTGACGGACGGGAAGTGAGCAAGGGATGGGGAAACAGGAAGGAAATGGAGGGAGGGACAGGGAGTGAGGGACGGGGTGGAAGCGAGTGAGGGAGCGAGGGAAGGGAACGGAGCGAGGGACGGGGAGAGAGGGTGGGACGGAGGGACGGGGAGGGAGCGAGGGACGGGGAGGGAGTAACAGACTGGTTGGGAGCGAGCGAGGGATGTGGAGGGAACGAGTGATCAATGGACGGAGCGAAGGGCAGATCAAGGGAGCGAGGGATGGGGAAGGAGGGACGGAGCGTGGGACGGGGAGTGAGGGAGTGAGGGACGGCGAGGAAGCAAGGGATGGGGAGGGGGCGAGTGAGAGATCGAGGGATGGGCAGGGAGCAAGGGATGGGGAGGGAGCGAGTGAACGAGGGACGGAGCGAGTGAGTGAGAGATGGAGCAAGGGAGCGAGGGACGGGGCGAGGGAGCGAAGGACGGGGCAAGGGAGTGAGGGACGGGGAGAGAGCGAGGGACGGGGAGGGAGTGAGCAAGGGAGCGAGGGAAGGGAAGGGAGGGAGGGAGGGAGGGACGGGGAGGGAGGGTCGGATGATGGATGGGGAGGGAGGGATCCAGGGACAGGGAGGGAGGGAGCAACGGATGGGGAGGCAGCGAGGGATGGGGAGAGAGCGTGCGAGGGAGTAAGGGACAAGGAGGGAGCGAGGGACAGGGAGGGAGTAAGCAAGGGAGTAAGGGACGGGGAGCGAGCAAGGGACGGGGAGGGAGCGACGGACTGGTTGCAAGTGAGGGAACGAGGGATGGGAAGGGAGCGAGTGACGGGGAGGGAGTGAGGGAGTTAGGGTCAGGGAAAGAGAGAGTGACGGGGAGGGAG
>NW_025971181.1:0-7363 GCF_021869965.1 Rhincodon typus | reverse complement strand
ACAGGAAATAAAACTGTTCCGAATAAACAATGGGAATGTGTCTCAATATCAGGTCGAGGATAATGACCAGTAGATCCGCCACTGCCATGGCCCCCAGGTAACGTCTGACACAAGGAGACAATCTACAATCTTTATAAAGCAGGATGTAGATTGTCACTATATTAACTGTGAGGAAGGAAAACAAATGAAATATATATCAGCCTGGAGGCAAAGTTACCAGTTTGATTGAGGACCCAGTGACATTTTCAAACGTATCACTGATTTATTGAAAAATAAATGAAGCTGAAATAACACATAGTAATGTCTCAATTTTTTTTGACAAAAAACGTAACATAAAATACAAGAAGCTCTCCCTCCCGAAAGACACAAACGCATATCCATAAGAACAGATGGTTTCTAGAACATTCCCACCGACTCGATCACTCGAAAGCAGGCACAGGTCACTTCTTTACACTTTCTAATACGGAGGGTGAAGATGTTGCCGTCCTGAAGGATTCTCTCCCAGTTTCTTGTAGACAAATGGAGGTTGGAAATTTCTGTCTTTTAGTCTAAATTGTGGTCAATTTTCGGTTGTGAAGAAACATGAACACAGGGAAAATGTATTCACCCCGTTAACTGCCTGAGGGGATTTTGAAACAGTGTCTCCTTCTCCCTGGAGCGGGATCTTTTCCCTCGGGATTTAATCTTTTGTTCAATTAACTGACATCCAACCGTTCACAAATAATGTCGGTTATAGAATGTTCCGGGGATTGTCAGGTTACAGAATGTTCAGGAGAATGTCGGTTATAGAATGTTCCGGGGAATGTCGGTTAAAGAATGTGATGGAGTCATAAAGACCCACATCACAAAGTCCCTTCTGTCCATCAGTTTTGGTGAGACCCACTCGCCTCGCGGTGGAAATCTCTCCCCAAACTCAACTCAACTGGCAAACACAAATTAAAGGCATTGCCAGATCAGCTGAAGTGGTCAGTTTTCTCACATTCTCAATCCACCTCACAGAACCAGCCCAGACACCACAAACCCACATGAAATATCTGTTCAGCATGGAGCACTGTGCAGACCAGGCTAGTGTACTGCTCAATACAACCCGGCAATCTGTCCAGAGTGGGACACGGTGCAGGCCTCACCAAACAACTCGATATCAGTCCAGCACGGGGAGCTGTGCAGACCACACGAGTGCATTGATCGATAAACCCGGACCAGGTATCTCTCCAGCACGAGGGACTGTGAAGTGAACACCACTGAACTGATCTGTAAACCCGGAGCAGTTACCCTCCCAGCGTGTAGATCTGTACAGACCACCCCAGTGCAGTGCTCGGTAACGCTGTGTTAAATCGCTGCCCAGCCTGGGGAAACTTGCAGCCCATGCTGGAAGTGACAGGATGTGGGGCTCCCATCCATTCACAGCTCCATGTCTCCAATGTGCCACGACAAGGGGTGCCATGGGTGTGCAAATCACCACCAGATAGAGAGATGGCGGGGAATCAGTTTAAACACCAACAAATGGGATGGGTTGGATACATAGACAGAGAGGGAGGAGTTTGAGAGACAGTGTCATGGAAGGATGTGTTCACAAGTTTTAAAATGCTGACATGTAGACAGTTTGATAGCGTCTTGCAACATGGGTCAGTTTTTCAGGAATGATGTGTGAATAGGATATTGCTGTGAGTTCAGATGATGGGGAGTTTTGAATGAGTATTTGTTCTGCATTTGTGACTGAGAGTGTGGTGAGCGCAGTCTTTGACTCATTGGGCTGAATCTAACAATAATTTGTCTCAGTGACATTTTAATTGAGTGTGACAGAGGGATAGTCTGCAGGAGGCCGAGCTCGTTTTCTGATGCTATCTTATCAAACTTCCCTCATTATCTACCTACCGCAGCACATGCCATTCCTCTCATTCAATGCCAGCCTGATTCTCCCACCCATCATGGCTGGTAATAGTTCCCATCGCCTGGATGGCCCAGGTATTCCATGACCGCTGGCGCAGGTGCCATGTTTAAAAGGCCAATGGGCACACATTTGAACTTTCTCAGTTCGGAGCCGCCCTGCACGGTTTACCCCGAGCCTGACAGATAAGGGGCAATTGCACCAAGATTTATCGAAAGGGACACGGAGGTCCTGGTGGATGGGCTAGTACAAAGGAGGACCATTCTTTCAGCAGAGGAAACCACACCACCAGACCCACCAAGCATGGCCTGAGCTCACCACCCAACTCAGTGCAGTACCTGCAATTTGAAGAAATGTCCAGCAACACAGGACAAGCAACAATAACGTTCCCCACTCTGTCAGGATAAGTATCACCGTATTCTGTCTGCTCCATCTCTCTCTCTCTCTCTCACACACCTCCGCTACTGCCCTACACTGAAAACACTGCATGGATCCAACACTGTCGACTGATTCAATCCGGATACCTAACCACTTCCCCCTCACCTGCACCATCACTAACTGCAGGGCCACGCACATTCAGCTTCATTCCCTCCCTCCCTTTCCCTCATTCCAGGAGAAACAGCCTGGAATAGAACAGGAAGGCCCAAGCAGGGCGGTGGTGTTCCCCACATCAGTTCCCTCACCCACCTTCCTCCACCGCGTGGAGAAGACCCTGGAATGAGCCGGAGAGAACCAGAACGACCCGTGTGGAGATTCCAAAATATACACGTCCCACCAACGGAGGAAAGAGCAATGTTCAGTGAAGGGTAATTCTCACTTTAAACCCACTGTCAGTTTCATTTCCACCTGGCACAGCTTAGAAGCCGTGTCCCTGATGCCATCTCCCTTTTATATCGAGCCGGTACAAATGGAATCCCCACGGTCCCGGTGAGCAGGAGGTTGGGCTCACAACACATCGTCTCCACCAGCTCCCAGGAAGAGAGCACGGAGTTTCCCTCCAACACCTCCTCCTTCAGACAGCACAGATACTGAAACTAACCTGTAATATTTACTAGTCTCCCACCTTGTCCTTTCATCTTCAGTAATCAAGCATTGAAAATCTTACAGAGTCACAGTCCCCATGGAACTACTGAAATACTGTCACACTCACTGCAGTGAGCAAATACTGATTTCCTCGCATGGAGTGACTCAAATAATGAAATGCTGTCCACAGAATAACAGAAATCCTGATACGCACCAGATGGAATGAATGAAATTTTGACAAACCACAGAGCCAGAGAAATTCTGATAGGCTCCCTTTTTTTGCGTAATTATCGGTGTCTTTGTGTATGTATCTGTGTGTCTCTGTGTGGGGCAGGTCTGACACTCTCTGTGCTGTTTGATGTGATGCAATGCCACCCTCTGCTGGTCTCCACACGCCACTGCACAGGCAGCAGCAGAGGATGAGAACCATTCGGGATTTATTCAGAGAGGGCCTGGGAGGGCAGCAGCTCACTACACCATCCAAACTGACTTCTTCTTCATGTATTTATCTAAATGTCTTTTAAACGTTGTAACTGTACCCACTTCCACCATTTCGTCTGGACGTTCATTCCATACACGAACAACTTTCTGTAAAATAATTGCCCCTCATGTCTTTTTTAAAATGTTTGCTCCTTAAAACTTAAAATATCCCCATCGTCTTTAAATCGTCCACCCCCAAGGAAAAATAACTGACATTCAACTTATCTGTACCCCTCATGATTTATAAGCCTCAATCAGGTCACCCCTCAACTTTCAACGCACAAGTGAGAAAAATCCCAGCCTATCCAGCCTCTCCATATAACTCAAACCATCCCAACTCCTAAACTCAAAGGTCTGAGCAAAGAAGGGAGTGAACTCAATGCCTTCTTAACCACCCTGCCTTTATGTGACACAAACTTCAAAGAATTATGCCTGACGGCCTAACCTCTGTTCTGCAACACTACCAAAGGTCCTAATTTAAATTGTATAAGTCCTGCCCTTTGTTTGTTTTACCAAAAGCAATGTCTCATATTTATGAAATTAAACACAATCTGCCATACCATAGCCCAGTGAGTGATATTTGCACCTCCCCACACAACCCTGACATGTTTTGAAAGACCCTCCCATCTCCAGAAGGCCTACAAAAGACTTTTATTTTCCCGAAGATCCTGAAATTGGTTTGCCTTGTGTGGGCAGGAGGAGACGGGTGGGCGGTGGATTGCCGACCAGCCGGTGGTGAGGACTCATTTTCTTCAGGTAAAAGGGATTGCCATGGGTACCCGCATGGGCCCTAGTTATGCCTGTCTCTTCATGGGGTACGTGGGACATTCCTTTTTCCAATCCTATTCTAGCCCCCACCCACAACTCTTTCTCCACTGCATCGATGATATCATCGGTACTGCTTCTCTCTCTCGTCTAGAATTAGAAAACTTCAAATATTTTGCTTCCAATTTCCACCCTGCCCTCACTTTCACCTGGTCTATCTCTGACCCCTCCCTTCTCTTCTTCAACATTTCTGTTTCCATTTCTGGGGATAGACTGGCCACTAATATCCATTACAGACACACAGACTCCCACAGATACCTGGACCATACATCCTCACTTCCCACTTCCTGTAAAGATTCCACCCCATTCTCTCAGTTCCTCCGTCTCCGTCGCATATGTTCAGATGAGGCCAACTTCGACAATGGTGCCTCCGACATGTGCACCTTCTTCCTCAACTGAGAATTCCCCAGCTCCGTTGTCGACAGGGCCCTCAACCAGGCCCGACTCATCTACCGCACTTCTGCCCTCACCCCTTCTCTTTCCTCCCGCAACAGCGATAGGGTTCCCCTTATCCTCACCTACCATCCCACCAGCATCCACATCCTGAAGATCATCAGACGCCATTTCCGCCACTTTCAGCGAGATGCCACCACCAGACACATATTCCCCTCCCTTGCCTTGTCTGCCTTCTGCAGGGACCGTTCCCTCTGGGACACCCTCGTCCATAATTCCTTCACCCCCAACACCTCCCCACAGCCCCACGGCACCTTCCCCTGTAACCGACGAAGGTGCAACACCTGCCCATTTACCTCCTCCCTTTCCAGTATCCAAGGGCACAAACATACCTTCCAGGTGAAGCAACACTTCACCTGCACTTCCCAGAATCTAGCCTGCTGCATTCGCTGCTCACAACGTGGTCTTCTCTACATTGGGGAAACGAAGTGTAGACTTGGCTACCGCTTTGTAGAACGTCTATGTTCTGCTCGCAAAAAATACCCTGAACTACCTGTTGCCTGCCACTTTAACACAACATCCTGCTCCCTGGCCAACATCTCTGGCTCTGGCTTGCTGCAGTGTTCCAGCAAAGCCCAACGCAAGCCGGAGGAACAACATCTCTTTTTCCGCTTGGGGACGCTACAGCTATCCAGACTCAATATTGAGTTCAATAATTTTAGGGCCGAAGCTCTCCCATGTCCCAGCATGGTTGATAAATACTTTACTGAACAGAGTCAATCGGAATACGGAATAGGTTTGAGGGAATGAATGGCCTACATCTGCTCCTATTTGTTGTGCTCTTTAAAGAGGAGGTAACTTGCTGTGAGGTGAACACACTTTAAGGAGTCTCCCAGTTAAGATTGAGATAAGAATATATCTTTCTCTTTAATATTGTGCTGTCTGTGGTGTTGTCATCCCCAGGGAACATGGAAGACTCGGTTATTAAAGATATTTAATTCTCACCTCAACTGACCTTTGATGATCAGCAGAGTCAATATTTATTGGGAATAAACAGGAAAGGGGTGTTCAGCCATAAACAGATCAGCCATGATCTTTCTAAATTGAGCAGCAGGCTCGAGGGTCCGAATGGCCAACAGCAGTTTCTATCCTGTGTGTTGTTCTTTCACTCCACCCCTCGAGGCTGTTACAGAGGAAGAGGAAGTCCCCATTCAAACAGTCATGTTTGTTATAATGAGATAGGAGATCATTCTTCTCCCCACCCCCGCAGTTACACAGGACTAGAATGAAGTACTCAGACATCGAGTCATAGAGACATAGAGATATACAGCATGCAAACAGACCCTTCGGTCCAACTCGTCCATGCCGTCCAGATATCCTAAATAAATTTAGGCCCATTTGCCAGCATTTGGTCCATACCTCTCTAAACCCTTCCTAAACATATACTAATCCTGATGCCTTTTAAATGTTGTAATTGTACCAGCCTCCACAACTTCCTCTGGCGGCTCATTCCTAAAACGCACCACCCTCTGCATGAAAATGTTGCCCCTTAAATCCCTTTTAAATCCTTCCCCTCTCTCCTTAAAGCTACGCCCTCTCGTTTTGGACTCTCCCACCCCGGGGAAAAGACCTTGATTGTTTGCACTTCTGTGTCCCTTATGACTTTGCAAACGTCTGTAAGGTCACTCATCAAAGACATTTTTTTTATTATTTTATTGTGTACCAATTGTGGCAATTTTTCCACAGAGCACCCACAGCCAAAAAATGAAATTAATCATTAAGATTATCTGTCTTCGTGGTGTTGTTAAAGGGAGAAATGTTAACCAGACTGACAGGAAATCTTCCCTCCTCAATACATTTCCGGGGAAAATTGAGCACCTGTTTGAGAGGGCAGACGAGATTTATTGCTGCATCTGAAAGACAGCATTTTTGACCGTGCAACATTCTAGTCAAGTGTTAGTCTATATTCTGTGCTTGTCTTTTAAACGCTCAAGGATCAGAATTCTTGACAGTATAACCTCTACCTGATAATCTGACAACAAATGGCCCGAATGGTGCGTTGCTGAGCTCAGATACACCTCGACAACCAGCTACACACCACAGTAGAGGCCTGCAACCTTTCTAGGCTGCTACACAGGGAGTCCTGGTTCGCTAACAGGAAATGCAGAGTAGAGATAATTATTTATTTTCAGGCAACTAGTGGAATTCCTCAGGGATCGTTGTGAGGTCATCAACAGTTCACAATCTAGATTAACGATTTGGATGAAGGGCTGAAAGGATTGGAGCTCAATTTGCTAGTACATCAGTATAGTCATCCAATAAGATATCAAGTGGAGTTAGAGCATCTACAACGGTGTATAGACAGGGGATGTTAGTGAGCAAACTTTCGGCAATGCAAATAAAACAGTACAATGCGGGTTATGGGAAGTTTGTGTTTTGGGGAAAGGATAAAACGGCAGTAAATTATATGACTAAAGAGAGAACGCACAGCTCAGTGCTCAAGAGGGATTTGTGTGTCCTGGTACATAAATCATATAAAATTAGTCTGAAGATGTCGCAAGTGATTTGGAAAGTAAATGGAATACTGTTGTTCTTTGCAAAGGGTGCCAGGTATGATCTTAGGCATGTTTCCCTGCTTCGTACAGGGCATTGCTGAGATTCCATCTGATGCACTCTCTGTAGTTATGATTCCCTCAACTTAAAAAAAAACACAATGGCCTTTGAAACTTTTCAAAGATGGTTCTCTATATACTT
>NW_025971180.1:8610-11000 GCF_021869965.1 Rhincodon typus | reverse complement strand
AATTCGTACACAGATTCGGAGCCAGCATCTCAGTCAGGTGCTGTGGGATATACATATTGATTACAGTGTTAGGTGGGGGTTAGGTTTAGGGTTATGGTTTGTGTAGGGTTAGGGCTAGGGTTACAGCTAGGCTTAGGTCTTGGGTTTAGAGTTATGGTTAGGGTTGCGTTTAGGATTTGGGTTTGATTTAGGACAGGGTTAGGATTAGGGTGAGGGTTAATTTTAAAGTCGAGTTTGAGAATGAGGTTTAGATTTTGGGTTAGGTTTAGAATTAGGTTTAGCTTTCAGTCAGCGTTATGGTTATGTTCAGGTTCTGGGTGAACATTACAATTAGGGTTATGGTGAGGTTTAGGCGTAGGTAGGGTTAAGGTTTGTGCGAGCATTAGGATGAGGGTTAAGGTTAGTGTAATCCATTGCATTGTCACAGAGTTCAAGGAGCAAGAGAAAAGAGGATGGGGATATCTGAAGTCACAGACAGGGATTTTTCCCTCTGTCAGGAATGTACGCAGGGCCAAGTGAACCTCAGAGTGGGACACGGGGACAGCAGTCACCATTGGGCAGTACCTGTCAGGGCACTATTGATGGGGACAGTTACTCCTCTACAGTCTGTCACCGATACCAGTGATTCAGAGAGCCATGGTGATGAAGGAGGTTCCTGACACTGTGCAGTGGAGCCTCACCATGTCAGGGTCCAGACAGACTCAGCCCAACATAGGACCATCCCCAAGGCCATTCCAGACAAGGGGGTATGAGAGTCAGCTGCCTGCCTCCAGGACCATTGGCAGCACATGGGGAAGGGTAAAATGTGGCAGGCAGAAACAGTGTAAGAAATCACACTGAGTACATATGGGAGAATATGGGTAATAATTTATGATGTCTTTACAGGAATGGTATTGCTGATAACCTTCATTAAATACGTGCACATGAGGGTCGACGAGCAGTTATTGCTTTCATTGATTTGACTAGTCTAATGGATACATGTTGACTTGAGGGTTTACTAACCCGGGCTTGTTGATGGTGTGTCCCAGCATCCTTTTCAGTGCCTGCCTTACATTTACCAGATGGACAATGGGCCTGTCACTGGTCATAGCTTGAGGTCACATTGTGGGGTCAGCAGGACATTAATCCTTTTGGCGGATAGCCTTGGAGTTTGCGTGAATCTCAATGCAATGCTACCCAACATCTGATCTCATGTGTCTAACTGGGGTGGTGAGCCATCTCTTCAATAAACAGCTCTTACCTCCAAGAATCTATCTCTGCAATGGCTGTGGTACATTGACCACTATGGAACAGAGGGGTGTTGAAGTTTGTATGAGTCATGTCTCCTCCCTGGAATACACACACATCCCTGTAGAAGCGTTTGTCAATAATTGCTGACTAATTGGACTCTTAGAGAGTGAACCCCTTTAATATTTATAAATGCCCCTAGTTGGCTCACTGAAACATCAACAGCAACATGCTTGCATCGATGACACCTTCCAGTTTTGAGAATCCAGCTAGATTCCTGAATCCTGTGGCCATCTTTCTGCCTGGTGAACCTCATCTGTGGTGAAAGTGCTGTAGTTATTAACACACCAAACCCTTGCAAAGGTACCAACATCATACAGTGTTGTGCAGGAGCTTACAGAATACTGTAAAGACTTCTGTCTAATAGATGCAAAGCGATGGAGGCACAAAAGTCCAAAGCCGTGGGTGGCCTTTCAAGCTAAGGACACTTAGTCACACAATTGGAACTGATTTGTCAGAAAGAGATGTCACTGACTCCCTGGAAAAACATACTCTGTGCAGACAATGGAGCTTCAGAAGCATCACTGATGAGATCAAACCTCTCCACTTGCAAAGATTTTGATGGATTTTGATCCGTCTCAGTGTCTCTGACATAATACTGCTCGAAATTCTATCACCAAACTGTTTTGCCGATGCAACCTCTGTGCAATATTTATGTACATTTGTGAATTTGCCTGATCGGAAAATCTCAGTAAATACACGAGGAAGAAACAAATAATATCCCAATACCACAAGATAAAATCAGTAGGAGGAAACATTTGTGCAGTGTGAATGTCAACTTTGACCTATTAGTCCAAGTGACCTGGTTTTGTGCTGTCATTTCCAAGCAAGGTGGTGTTATTAACCTGGAGATTCTGGTCATCTCTTTGCAGCTAACCTCCTGACAATTGTCCTTTTAATCCGTGGAGGCTGTGGTCTTTCCAAAGGGATCACCCTTTATTTGGTGGGTATGACGACAGTTGATCTACTGGTCATTCTTTCCAATGTGATAATCTACTACATGCTTTACTACTATTTCCCATTTTCATTTCTACACTTCACCTCAGTAAGGAGCATCAATGAGGTTATCAACTACACAGCTATTGACTGCTCTGTTTGGTTCA
>NW_025971180.1:0-8600 GCF_021869965.1 Rhincodon typus | reverse complement strand
AGGCACTTTCTTGAAGCCTGCTTTCAAAGTTTGGATGGCTCTTTCTGCCAGACAATTGGATGTTGGATGGGAAAGAGCTGTCCAAATATGTTGAATACCATTCGTCTTGAGGAAATAGTCAAATTCCCTGCTGGTAAATGATATCTTTATCCAACACTTACGGGACTTCATGTATTGCAAAAAATTTGTGCAGTTTTTCTATTCTCACCACCGTTTTGACGAATAAGCTCTATGCACATCCAACCCCTTTGAATGAGCTTCCACAATGACAAATAGCATTGTGCCCATGTAAGGACTGGCATAGTCGACATGTAACCGAGTCCAGGGTTTACCCATCCATTCCCACAAATATGGGGGAGCTGTTGGTGGCAATTTTTGTCCTTGTTGACACTCTGGGCACTGCTCCACCTATGTATCGGATATATTTCAAGTGGAGCTATGGAGTGAAAAGTTAACTGTGATGGTGCTGTGGTTTTAAGAGGTTATTTTCTCCTTTTTTTTGAAGAAAGTATTTAAGACAGAGTTACAGAACATTCTGCTGGAAACCCATGTGAGTAAACAGCTTGTGAGACCTTGTATTTTTTTAAAGTTGGAACAATAGCAGCAGCCTGGATGGGTGAGGTCAAACTCCCGGAGATGTACGTGAGACAATCCATTTTCTGAATTTGTCTTTTTCCAAAGGGTGTGCTTATGGGAAATAAACCAGTTTGAATTACAATTGAAAGCAGGAAAAGCAGAAAGAGATAGGAGAAAGAGAGAGAGAGAGAAGCAAAGGAGAAAGAGAGAGGTTTTGAACTTCAGAGGTTGGAACTGAGAACTCAAAGTCGAATTAAATTGGGGAAGGTACAGATGAAAAGTATACATGTTGATGAGGACAGTAATAGAGAGTAATCCCACTGTAACCAAAGGCCTGACGGGAATCTATTTAAATCTGTACAAGTGTTTTCTATGCTCGACAAGAAAGATTTAGAAACTTTTCATTTCATTTGAGAATGTGGCTAAACAAATGAAATGGTCAGTGACCATGTCGGTATAGTTGTTCTGAACAAAGTTGGTAGGTAGAGCTAGTGAGGTATTTGCATCACCATCAGAGGAGGTGTCTGGGGAGTATAATGATGTGAAAAATGCCATCTTAAGTGCATATGAGCTCCAGCAGAAGTCTCTATACAATGTCTCAGGAATCTTAGGAGGGAAGTTCATCAAATGTACATTGAGTTTGAAAGGGTCAAATGAAGTAATTTTGATAGATGGATAAAGGCATTGAAAATAGATCAAACATATGATGCTCTTAGATAGACAATTATTTTGGAGGAGTTTAAAAATTCACTCCCCGAAGTAATGAGAACTCATGTGGAAAAGCAGAGAGATAAAACTACAAAATTAGCAGCAGAAATGGCTGATGATTCTGGACTGGTTCATAAATGAAAATTTGGCTTCCGACAACAATTTCAATCATGAGGAATAGAAATTGCGGAAAAGATCAATCCCCAGGTGGGAAGGGAAAAGGAGATCTCATTGAAGACAGTAAAGGTAGTTTATCAAAGGGTAAACAGGAAACCCATGAGGGGAAGGAGAAGTGAAATAGCTCAAGTATATTCACTGCAATAAAACAGGCCACATGAAGTCGCAGTGTTGGTGGTTCAGGCGGGTGTAAGAAAACAGGACAAGCCAGTGAGATTGTGTGAAGCAGTAAAGGAAAGCACAGTGGAAGCTGAAATACTGCACCAGAAGATACAACCTGGACAGGAGCTGGTTGAGAAGAAAGTGCCAGATCACTTGAAAGAATTTGCTTGCGAGGGTAGGGTTTACTTATGTCTGCCAGGAGGAGCTGGTAAAGAAATTAAAATTTGAACAGATATTGAAGCAAGTCAATCTTTGATAGTGAGAGATGAGGACATGTCAGGAAAGGTAGTAATATGTGGAATTCATGGTGAGAAGGACAGTGTTCCATCATATAAAGTGAGGAAGGACAGTCCAGTGAAAAGTGAAGAAGTGAGTGAGTAATTCTCGGCTCCAGGATTACAATTTATCCTTGGTTTTGAGAGAGCTGGATCACAGGTGGGAGTGAAGCCTACTGTGGTTGAAAAGCCTGTGGATAATCAGGCAACTGAGGTGTTATGG
This sequence comes from Rhincodon typus, assembly GCF_021869965.1. Taxonomy (NCBI): domain Eukaryota; kingdom Metazoa; phylum Chordata; class Chondrichthyes; order Orectolobiformes; family Rhincodontidae; genus Rhincodon; species Rhincodon typus. The sequence continues at coordinate 6,479 of NW_025971180.1, read as the reverse complement.
GTAACATATCCTGGGATTTTTCCTGACTGTCTGGTAACAAGGTCTTGAGGCAGGAGAAGAAATCATATAGCAAAGACAAGAAGTTGAAGTTCATTTGTCAGAGACTATGTTTGATCAAATTGTTGAGAAAACAAGAGCAGGTGGAGGACAAAGTGGATATTTTTAGTTCAGAGAAATGAACTGAATTACACCAGAAAGATGAAAATCTAAAGCAGTTGTATCAAAATGCATGCATGGAAGAAGAATCTGAGTGTATCCCAGAATGTCACCATCTTAAAAATGAAGACGATGAGGAAATGGAGACCATCACATATTCAGGCAGATGAGAAATGGGCAGAAGTTCATCAGTTGTATTATCAATGGCTTATAGAAAGGATGTGTTGCAAGTAGCACATGATTTACCAATTGGAGGTCATTTGGGAGTGAGAAAAACTGAAGCCAAAATACAAAATCATTTTCACTGGCCTGGACTGCATTAGGACGTGGTTGAATCTTGCCAGACCTGTCATTCATGTCTGGTAATTGGAAAACCTTAGGCAGTGATAAAACCAGCACATTTAACATGAATTCCTGCAACTGAGGAAGCTTTTACAAGGGTCTTAATTGATTGTGTAGGACCCGCACTTAAAACAAAAAGTGGGAATCGATATTTGTTGACTGAAGTGGATGCATCTACTAGATTTCCACAGGACATTCCATTATGCAGTATCACAGCTAAAAGGATTGTTTTCCTTGATATGGACTATATAGGATCAAGGGTCAATTTTTACGTTAAAACTATTCAAGGAACTTATGGATAACTTTAGAATAAAACTAACCAAACACACTAAGTACCATTGAGAATCACAGAGAGCATTAGAACAGTGGCAGCAAACTTTAAAGACCATGTTGAAGGTTATAGTCAATTATCCAGAGGATTGGAAAAAAGGAATTTCATTTGTACTTTTTGCAATTAGGGATGCACCAAAAAAATTAAGTAAATTCAGTCCATTTGAATGAGTTTTTGGCTGTGATTTGAGAGGCCAATGAAATTAATTACAGAGACATTGGCCATTGGTTACCTTCCAGAGGAAAATTGAAACGGCCTGGAAGTGTTCGTACAAACACATGGGGAGATGCAAGGGAAAAGCTGGGAAGTGATTATGCATGATGTAGATAGAGGGAATGCTATTCCCATTAAGGAACATCCATGTAGACTTAACCCTCTAAAGTTGGGACAAGTGCAAAAAGAGACTGAATGTACGCTCAAAGACAATATAATCTATGTGAGTCGCAGTGAATGGAGCTCCCCAATAGTAATGGCGCCAAAACCAATGTTACAAATGTTACCCAATGATTATGTGTGAACTATTGCAAGTTCAATGGAGTTACAAAATCTGATTCATATCCAATTCCACATTAGGAAGTCTGTGTTGAGAGGTAGGACAAGAAATTTATATTTCTAAGTTGGACTTACTCAGAGACACTGGCAGGTACCTTTATCCAAAAGAGGAAAGCAAATTTTGGCTTTTGTGATGACAAATGAACTGTACCAGCTTAAAATCATGACATTTGACATAAAAAATGTGTCAGCCACATTTCGTAGAATAAACGACAACGTCATTTCAGGATTACCCAATTGTGTTGATGACCTCGTGATTTTTAGTCACACATGGAACTGACATTTGGAGCATCGACCAGAACTGTTCGATTGACTTTGGGAGGCAGGCTTGGTGATAAACCTGGCTAAGGTTGAGTTCACAAAAGCCCAAGTCACATTCCTGGCCATGTTATTGGACATGGACAGATGGCCCCATGGGATATGAAAACAAAGGTTATTGGGGAGTTTGCCAGACCATCAATGAAGGGGGCAGTATTATGATTCCTGGGATTGAGTGGGTTTCATTAGAAGTTCATATACAATTTTAGCTCCACTGACTGACTTGTTGAACAAGTGCAAATTTTCATGGATGGAGGTACATTGGAAGATATTTGACAGCCTGAAAACTGGTTTAACCACTGCCCCTGTGTTAGCCACACCTCATTACATAAAGGCATTCAAAGTGGTTATCAATGTGAGAAGACAGAAAGATCTATTGGGCAATTTTACAAAAAAAACTGAATAATATTCAGCTGAAATATTCCACAATTGAGAAGGAGACCTTGAGATGGGTGTTGGTGTTGCAACATTTCAACACTTATATTACCAATAATGTGTCTGAGACAATTGTATATCCTGATCTTAACCACTTAAAATTTTGGGAAAAGCTTCAGAATAAAATTCCAGACTGTTTCAATGGAGCTTATTACTGCAGCCATTCAATTTGAAAATATACACGTGGCAGGACAAGAGAACGTCATTGCTGACACATTGTTACAACTTTGATGAAAGATGATAGAGGTGTTCAGAGGTGGTACAAAATGGACTGAAATGGACTATTGTAGTAAATGCTTGCATGTTTAGAGTCAATGTAATGTGTTTGTATTATAATGTACTTGTAGTGTAAGACAAAGGCTTGTTAAAAATGAAGCCATCTTTGTATTTTGATGGCTCATTTTTTTTGAGGGAGGGAGGTGTGACAATGTTGTGGCTTTGAGAGGTGTATTCTGTTTTTTTTATGGAGAAAGGTTGAGATGGTGGTGATGAGAGTCGGCTCCAAAGCCAAGCGAGTAAAAACGTGTGAGGCCTTGGGTTTCTTTAAAAGTTGGAACAATAGAAGCAGCCTGGGTAGATAGGGCAGACTCCCAGAGAACCATAATCTTTGCTTTAGTTTTGTACAGTTTCTGGATTCTTGAAGCCGGATATGGAAGCTGTTATCCACCTCCTGGATACAGCCAAAAGCTGGGTTCGCTTCCTGCTGCTAGAATTGCATGTGAGACAATCTGTTCTAATGAATTTGCCTTTGCCAAGGGTGTGTTTATAGGATGTTACTTTCTTGGAACAGTTAATTAGTAGTAATTAATATATCTATTATTTTATTAAGCATTTTGATACTGTTACAGTTCAGCCAATTCTTTTCTTTTATTTTTTCTGTTTTGTAACCGTAGTGTAAATTAAAGTGTGCTTTGCTTAATGTTGACCAATCAATTTGCTTCTGGAACGCAATATCTTATATTTACCTTTAAAATGAAAAAGTTTGGATCTAGACCATCTTCTAAATATATTTTGAGGGGGTTTGGTCTGGTCGATAACACAACAGACAAAGGTACGAATAGGGGATTTGGTAAACAGACCACAACAAGAAGAGACAGAGTGTGTATCCAAGCCTAAATTAAGAGATAAGGCTAAACGTTTCCAACATAATAAAAGGTCAGATCTTAGTACTCTGCATCTGAACGTGCACAGCATTCAGAACAAGACAGATGAACTGAGAGCACAAATAGAAATAAATAAGATCTGATCACCATTACAGAGGTACAGCTGCAGGATAACACAGACTGGTACCTGAATATTGAAGGATATGGGAGATTTAGGATGAACAGGAATCTAGGAAATGGGGGGGCGGGTGCTGTTCTGTTAATTAATGACAGTACTAGCTCAGTAGAGAGAGATGAACTACGTTTCAAAAACCAGGAAGTAACAGTGGTTTGTGTTGAGATAAGAAATGACAAAGGCACAATACCCTTGTGGGAATGGTGCACAGGCCCGCTAACAGTAACTACACATTAGGATGGAGTATAAAATGAGAAAAAATAGGAACTTGTGAGAAAGGTACAAAGGTAAAAATACAAGATTCCAATCTACAGATAGATTGGAAAATCAGAGGGGCAAAAATTGACTCAGAGAGAAGTCCACACAATGTTTTTATGATAATTTCTTAGAACAGCTTGTTTTGGAACCAACCAGGGAGCTGGTGATACTGGACCTGGCATTACAAACATGAAACAGGGTTAATTAAAGACTTCACAGCGAAGGTGTACCTAGGCCACAGCTATCATCATGTGACGTAGATTTGAGGGAGAAAGAATGTGTCCAAGGCAAGTATTTTAAACTTAATAAAGAGCAATTAAAAGGATATGAAAACAAGGCTGGCTAAAGTTGTAAAAGACCACACACCGTAAACTAAAATTGAAGTTGGACTGCTCTAAGTGAAACACCAGGAGATTTTTGCAACATAGAAATAAAGTGTTGCATATCTTTGTTCCGTGTTGTAGTACAATGTGGCTGTTTGAAGCAGTGAGCGTGGAATTTGAGACTAGGTGATCCCAAAAGTCTTTTGAGTTAAAGAAATATTGTCTGACAACAGTACTTTGATTGGATGAGCTAAAGAGTATTAAAAAGCTGATACAGAGTGCAGGGCAGCAACTGAAGTGAAAAACTTCCAGAGCCTGCAGACAGAAAGTATCCATCTCGCTTTCTCACGCTGTTTATCCATGAAGGAAAAGACATAAACAAAAAACAGAAAACTTGAAATAAGAAAACCAAAACAAGAAATGGCCTAAGTCAATCTGCTGAACCATTGAATTAAACAATGACCTTCACCCAAATAAAAATGGTTTGTATTTGTTGCTAAAATCAACAGATCTGTAAGAAAATGGCTTTCTACTCCATGACCTGGACTTTTGATCGATTGCATTTTGCTTGTTCTGTTGATGTTCCTTTTGCACCCAAAGTATTCATGTTCCACCATTTTTTGTGTCTGCCTTTATCATGATTGAGGGTGTGTTTTTGAAGTTTTTAAATATCACCCTTTAAATTGCACAGTAATAGATTATTAATCCCGTCTTTTTCTCTGTTCTTGTAAAGGTTGTGTGTTACAATTAAGAGAGTTATTTTCTGTTAATGATAAAACCTGGCAGGGAATTGCTCTTGTCCTGAGTGGCAGTTCGTCAGGCAAATCAGGGCTCATGACCCCATCCCTGACAACCAAACCATCATCTCTCAAACTATTCATAACCTCATCACCTCAGGTGACCTTCCACCCACAGCCTCCAAGCTCATCGTTCCCCAACCCCACACCGACCATTTCTATCTCCTTCCCAAAATCCACAAACCTGACTGCCCCGCCCGACGCATTGTCTCTGCCTGCTCCTGTCCCACTGAACTTATCTCCACTTACCTTGACTCTGCTTTATCCTCCTGGTCCAGGAACTCCCCACCAATGTCTGAGACACCACCCACATCCTCCACCTCCTCCAAGACTTCCAATTCCCTGGCCCCCAACACCTCATCTTCACCATGGACATCCAATCCCTGTATACTTGTATCCCCCATGCAGATGGCCTACAAACCATCCACTTCTTCCTCTCATGCAGGCCCAACCAGCCCCCTCCACCAACACCGTCATCTACTTAACCAAACTCATCCTTACCCTTAACAACTTCTCTTTTAACTCCTGCCACTTCCTACAGACTAAGGGGGTTGCCATGGGTACCCGCATGGTCCCAAGCTATGCCTGCCTCTTCATAGGATACGTGGAACAGTCCCTCTTCCACTGTTACACTGGCACTATCCCCCACCTCTTTCTCTGCTACATTGATGACTATCGGCGCTGCCTCATGCTCCCATAAGGAGCTTGAACAGTTCATCAACTTTACTAACACTTTACTTTCACCCCAACCTCAAATTCACCTGGACCATTTCCGATACCTCCCTCTCCTTCCTGGACCTCTCTGTCTCCATCTCTGGTGACCGCCTCAAAACTGACATCTATTTCAAACCAATCGACTCCCGCAGCTAATTGGACCACATCTCCTCTCACCCACCTTCCTGCAAGAATGCGATCCTCTATTCCCAATTCCTCCGCCTCCGCCTCGTCTGCTCCCAAAATGAGGCGTTCCACTCCTGAATATTCCAGATGTCCTTCTATTTCAAGGACCGCAACATGGCCCCTCTTTTGATTCATAATGCCCTCAACTGCATCTCTTGCATTTTCCACACCTCTGCACTCACATCCCCTCCCCCCAACAAACAAAAACAGAATCCCCCTTGTCCTCACGTATCACCCCGCTAACCTTTGCATCCAGCATATCATTCTCCGCCACTTCCGCCACCTGCAATCTGACCCCACTACAAAGGATATATTTCCCTCCCCACCCCTATTTGCCTTTCGTAGGGACCACTCTCTCCTTGACTCCCTCATCCGCTCCACACTCCCCACTCGCCCCACCACCCCCGGCACCTATCACTGCAACCACAGGAAGTGCTACACCTGCCCCTACACCTCCCCCCTCACCTCCATTCAAGACACAAAACAAACCTTCCACATTAGACAGATGTTCACCTGTACATCCGTCAATGTGGTCTACTGTATCCGCTGCTCCCAATGTGGCCTCCTCTACATCGGTAAGACCAAGCGTAGACTCCGAGACTGCTTTGTAGAGCACCAGCGCTCTGTTCGCAACAAATGACAACACCTTCCGGTCGCCAACCATTTTAACTCCCCCTCCCAGTCCCTGGGTGATATTTCCATCCTGGGTCTCAAAGAACAAAGAACAAAGAAAATTACAGCACAGGAACAGGCCCTTCAGCCCTCCAAGCCTGCGCCGATCCACATCCT
>NW_025971179.1:1553-11000 GCF_021869965.1 Rhincodon typus | reverse complement strand
GAGTCAGTGGAAATGCGTTTGATCATCAACTTCACCCCAGAACCCACACCCAAAATGGTGGTGCGTGTATGGAATGAGCTGCCAGAAGTAGTGGTGAGGGTTCGTACAATTACAACATTTAAAAGGCATCTGTATGGATACATGAATAGGAAGAGTTTAGAGGGATATTGGCCAAATGCTGGCAAATGGGACTGGATTAATTTAGGATATCTGGTCGGCTTGGACAAATTGGACTGAAGGGTTTGTTTCCACGTTGTACAGCTCTCGGATTCCTTAATCTTATTGAACGGTGAAGCAAGCTTGAGGGGCCAAATGGCCTATTTCCATATCTATTTCCTACTTTTTCTGCCGCATATTAGAATAAGGTCGTAAATCTACAGTTTGTGGGTTATAAAAAGTAGTGTTTCAAAAAAGTACCAAACCGGCTGTGAGATGCACCACAATGAAGTCACAAAAGACTAGAATTTCGTTTTCATTTCTGTATTTAGCCACAGGTCCAGACACAAGAATTCCCTTCCTCTTTCTCCAACAGGCGCCCCTTTAGGGAAGGGGATTCTGCTGTCCTTAGACTGGTTTAAGTGTGACATTAGGGCTACAGCTACTCCTAGCTGCCCTCTGAAACGGCCTTCGAAAACCATTCAATTCAATGGGCAAATGGGAGTGGGTACCAACTGTTAGCTTTGCCAGCAACACCCACATCCCGGGAGAGAGAGACAAGAAAAGCAAACTGCAGCAACATATTCTGACAGTCCAATTCCGACACCAGAGGACAAATCTCACCTCGCACCAGAGAAGACCAATGCAAGATCGCTCACTGGCTTGAGTCTAGAGGGGCAGCATTGAGAGCTGCACAGACTGTGGGGCAAAACACTGACCGGTGCAGGTCTGTCGCTACGGCCAGGACCACAGAAAAGGGCATATGGAGGAGGTGTGTCACAAGTCAAAATCTCAGCTCTGTAGTGACTTTCGTGGCTAGCAGGCTGCTAGCATCAGGGTGATCGATGTCACTGCCACATAAATAAGTCAGGACAATGCTTCGCTTGTTATCTCTGCTGTGAGAGTGGTACAAACTGATAACAGTGGATGAATATGGCATGAACACATTAGCGACACAAAGGACACAGCTCAACTGAAAATCTACCGCATTAAGTTGTCCTTAAAAACATTTTGCTTACATCAGATCTCCCTGTATCACATCCACCAGGCCCTACTGATATCAAGCAGCTCTTTGCAAACCAGGGAGATTACCTGGGACGTGTACAGCTTGAGAGATTTACTTTTTATGAAGAAGCAAGAGATTTCTCCTGGTGTGTCTATCAAGAGGACCCCCATCTCTGCTATTTGCCTTGCCCGCTCGCGGTGGTAGCAAGTCCCACATCCCTTCCTTCCCCTAAAGGGGTCAGAAGTGCCCCCGGCCCTTGCCTCTCCTTCAGTCTCACCTCTCACTCTCATCTGCTGCCTTCTCGGCCTCTTCCAGTTTCTGCAGGGCTGTCGCAAGGCGTTCCTGGGCACGGTCCAACTCTTCCTCAACCAGCTGGATGCGCCTGTTCAAGGAGGCCACCTCCGTCTCAGCCTAGGCAAGAGAAAGAGAGAGAAAGGGACAGTGACGTGAGTTACTGGGGCTGGGGAGGGAAACATGGCAGGCTTTGCTGAGGGTTAAAGGCATCAGGAGACCAAGTGGAAGAAAGTTGGTCGGCCAGTTTGATCCAGAACCCAAGTCTGATAAAAGGTATCAAGAACTTGCTCTGCTCCCAGCTTTTACGCGCACGCATACACACTCACATGGGCACACTGATATCCAATCATGGTAGGGGATAGCACGGTGGCACAGTGGTTAGTACTGCTGTCTCAGTGCCGGGGACCTGGGTTCAATTCCACCCACAGACTGTATGCCCCTTGAGTGCCTTTTAAAACTTTCTCCTCTCACCTTAAAAATATGCTCCCTTGATTTCGACTCCCCCACCCTAAGGAAAAGACCTTGTGCTATTTACCTCATCTATACCCCTCATGATTTTATAAACCTCTATTAGATCACGCCTCAACCTCCTACACTCCAAAGAAAAACGTCCCAGCCTATTCAGGCTCTCCTTCACAACGCAAACCCTCCATTCCTGGCAACATCCTGGTAAATCGCTTTCGAACCCTCTTCAGCTTAATAATATCCTTTGTATAAACAGAGTGACCAGAACTGCACACAGTATTCCAAAAGTGGCCTCACCAACGTCCTACACAACTACAACACAACATTCTAAGTGTACTAAACACCTTCTTAACCATTCTGTCTACTTGGAACATGGAGGACCAGAGCAAGTAAGGACAGCAGGAAGTAACAGAGGTGAATCAAGTGGATTTTCAGCAACAGTCGACAGTATTTTCAAGGTTATTATTTAGGAGGCTAGCTTTGTATTCCAGATTTATTCTTTGAATTTTAAAATACCCCTAGACGTTGTGATCGGGGTTTGAACCCGGGTCCCCAGAGCACTAGTCCAGGCCTCTGGATTACTAGAATTACATTATCGATACCTCATCGCCCCATAACAGGGTAAAGACCTGACAGTCAGGCAGAACATTGGTGAAGGTTGCAATATTTTAGAAACCCAGAATTCAGCAAATATAGGCAAGCTGCCCCTATGAATGGCTGTATGTTCAGGAAGGAAGCACCCACCCACTTGCGGTGGCTTCGCCACACCCTGTCAGAATCTAGTGTTCGCCTAACCATGACAATGCAACATGTAACAGCAAGAGGGAGCGAGGCGGCAAAACAGGAAGCCATTGCTCAGTATCGCATGCTCCTGACTCAGGCTGACAGTCCAGTCCAGTCAGTATTGGTGTCTGGCAACCAAATGATATAAAAGAAAAATAATCCAGTTCTTGGCTCACTCGGCTAACAATGCTGCTAGTCTTCCCGGAGAATTGACACTGGCCCTGACAGGACGGAGTGTACCATGCTCAGACTGGCACAAAACTGGTACACAGAAATCTCATCTCTTACAGCTATTGGGTTTATCAGCAAACCGTGGTACTCAATTGCTGGTAGGTGGTCGCCCCCTCTTTGAGGTTTCATCCACCGTACGGTTGCAGGAGGGTGCACTGAGGATTGGTGCTGCAGGGTATACACGACGAAAGGGATAAACAGGTATTATGCAAAGACTTGCGTAGGGATGTATTTGATGGGCTGTGGTTCGGACAGGCATGCAAAGATCCCACAGCACCGTGCTGCCCAACAGTCCTTGCCCACGATCATCACCTCTTCTCCAATGCTCCCTTGGCTGTTAATGGGTCACAGCAAAAAAACCCCACAAAAATCACTGAAATACTTCCTTGAGAGGTGGACACTGTTCCGAAAAATATATGTTATCTGATTGCTGCACAGCCTTCACTAACTTTTTGTACATTTTGAAAACATTATACATAGATCATAGAATCTACTGCATAGAAAGAAGCGTCAAAGCCCAAAGGCACTGGTGTTTCTGCTTCACAAGGCCTCCTCTTGCTGCCCCCTACACCTCTCTCCTTCTATTCCTTTCTCCCTCAGCTGTTTATCCAGCTTCCCACTTCAATACACGGCACAGCAGCTCTGGTTAGCACTGTTGCCTCATAGTGCCAGGTGACTGTCTACGTGGGGCTTGCACTTTCTCCCCTTGTCTGTGTGGGTTTCCTCCGGGCGCTCATTTCCTCCCACAGTCTAATGACGTGGAGGTTAGGATGGATTGGCCGTGCTAAATTGCCCGTTGCACCAGGGATGTGCAGGCTAGGTGGATTAGCCATGAGAAATGCAGGATTACAGGGATGGGATGAGTCTGGGCGAGATACCGTTCGGAGGATCGGTGTGGACTCGCTGGACCTAATGGCCTGCTTCTATGCTGTAAGGATTCTATGATTCTGGTCTTCACCAATGGAGTTAATATTTCAACTCTGGTCCGACTCTTCTTCAGAACTGAAAAGTCCTATAGGACAGTCATATCAAACTAGTAAGGTAAACTCTGATTCTCTTTCCGCAGATGCCTGCCAGAACTGCTGTGTTTCTCTGCATATGTTTCAGGTTTCCAGTGCCTGTATCGTTCTGTCTTTATTCAAGAACCTAAGGTTACAGGATAGACAGGAATGTGGAATTCAAAACTGAAACACACTTTTACTGAAGCTGGCTTGAAGTCCAAATGACCAATTTCTACTCCTAACTCAATACGTATGTTCGAAAGCAGCATTTCACTTCTGCTTCTCCCCAGCAGCTCCATTCTCACTTCCTGTGGTCCCTACCCCTTGACTGTTGGCAGGGTCATCACCGCTCTGATCAAATCAGACAGCTTGAATCAGTAAGGGGGAGGAATGCTGGCCAAGATCCTGGAAAAGAACCTTGGATTCATGACTCCTGCGGTCAAATGAGTCATAGCCACAAGAGTTTCGAACTCAATCAGGGAGAGGGGGGAAAGAGAGAAATGGGTGGAGAGAGAGAGGGGAGGGCAGAATGGGGGAGAACCTCCACCAATGTTGTACTTCCCTTGGAACACTAGCCAAGATGAGGTATCCAGGGCCAATCGTGATCACCATTTCTTTTTAAGCAAGTACCTAATTGGGGCATTCTAAAGCTGGTACAGATCTGATGAGCTGAATGGCAATATGGTTATGTAACTACAGGCTCTTTATTTAAAGAAAGCTAAAATCTGTCCTCTGCCTTGCTTTACAGGCACACTGTTTCTGGCCACCCAATTAAAAGTTTGTTTCCTCTTTTGATGATCAAACTGCACACTGCTCTCAAAGCTCAGCTCCTGAGTCACACATCACCGGTGTGACCACTTCCTCTTCGTCCAGGATCCATCTGCTTTTGCACATACACACTGACAGCGCCATGCATAATCACGAGTCTACCAGAAGCAAGAAGTCTGAAAGAGGAAGGAAGCACTGCTTACAACCAGCCTCTATCACAGAGCAAAATGGCTCGCAGTTCAGCTCATGTTGTAAACCCCTGCCAGATCTAGTTCTGGCCCAATCCTCGAAACATTTGTACGAATACAGGAGCATTATTAGGTCAAAACTCAACACTGAACAACAGAAGGGGATAGTAGGCCAAGACACAAAAAACTTAAAGGCACTAGGGGAAACTCAGCAACCCTATCAGCACCTATAGAGAGAAATACACATTTAATGTTAAGTCCAGTGACTATGTCAGAACAACAAAAACCTACTTAGCTGCTGCCGTTATGTCACCCTCCCCCCACCCCGATCCCTCAACGTGTTTGGCGGAGGATTAAAATGGTGGTTGCTGATGAAATCAGGGACTTTATCCCCCCCCACCAAACAACACATCTTCAGTTGGTACATAGGATCTTCAATACCCACCTCCATAGGCTTCTTCACCACTTCTGCTGGTTTCATACAAACAGCAGCAGGCCATTCAGCCCCTCTGGCCTGTTCCGCCACTGAATAAGCTCATGGCTGATGTGTCTGTGACCAAAAACCCCACTTCCCCTGCCTATCCCTCAACACTCTGGGCCCCCTTCGTTAGCCAAGGACCTAACTGTGCCTTAGGGGCTATTGCGGTAGAGTAGTAGTAGCACCCCTGTATCCGAATCAGGAGGCCCAGATCCAGGTCCTACTTGCTCTGAAGGTGGGCCATAACTTTTGTATCCTCATAGCTTCTATGTCTTTTAGTTCCTCTCTCTTTTTATTCACTGTTGTCCTTTTTTCTGTACCTTTCTGAATCTTCCTCTCTCTCCCTTCACTCATTTATCTGTTGCTTTCCAGTTTGACAGAAAATATCCTCTCTGAACAGGCTGAATAGGAAAACTTCTCTTACAGTGCCTTAAAAGTAAAAGGAAGCCTACAGTCTAAATGTTGAGAGATTGTAGAGTTTGGAGATGCAGAAGGTTCCGAGTGAGCTATTGCATGAATCAAAGAAAGATTATCATGCAGGTACAGCAAAGCTAATAGAATATTACAATACATTGCAAGGGGGGTGGAATACAAAAGTAGGGAGGTTATGCTTCAGTTAAACAGGATACTGTGCAACTACATCTGTACAGTCCTGGTCACCTTATTTAAAGGAAGGTAGACGCGTTTTAAGCAGTTCAGAGAACTTTACTGGACTAATACCTGGAATGGGCAGACTGTCTTATAAGGAAAGGGTAAACAGGCCAGGTCTGCATCCACTGGAGTTAAGTAGAATGAGAGATTTTTTTGAAACTTATAAAGATTCTGAGGGGTCTTGATGTGAACAGGATGTTTCTTTCTATGGGGAAATCTAGGTCACTGTTTAAAATAAGGGTAACCCATTTAAGACAGCGATGAAGCAAATCTTTTTCCTCTCGGAGTCAAGTGTCTTTGGAACTCTTCCTCAAAAGTAGGTGGAATGATTTCAAGAAAGAGGTGGATAGATTTCTGTTTAACAAAGAGAAAGTTATCCTGGATAGGCAGGAATGTAATCAATCATATCAGCCATGATCTTACTAAATTGTAAATTAAATAGTCATATTAAAATGTTTTGAGTAGCTGAACAGCCTACTCCTGCTTCTTATTCACATTCAATGACCTGCTGTCTGGGGAAGAAAGTTCCATAGACTTATGACCCTCAAACAGAAAACATTTCTTCTTCATCTTAAAAGGAGGTTTTTCTTTTTAAGAATTCTGACTCATAATTCTAGGTTCTCCCAGAAGGGGGATAATCCTCACAAGTCTCTTCCAAAGCTAGTCAAGACCTCTGAAGGTCTTGACTGTCAAAATAAGCTTAATTCTCAATTTTCTAAATCCTAATGGATACAGGCCCAGCTAACCCCTTCATCCTCGTTATCAGCAAACTTGTACACTCCTGGTAATACCCATACACAAAGCATTTGTTCCAAAAGATTTGGTTATGCTCCATGCAGGTCCTCTCCCATCTTCCCACATCCTTCTATTCCTCTCCACCTCATATGTCTACTCTGCTTCTACCTTCAGTGCATGTCTGCTATTTGCCTCAACCACTCCCTGGGAGAGGGAGCTCCATCCTCTCCTTGCTCTCTGCGTAAAGATGTTTTTCCTAAATTCTTTGATTTGATTAACCACCGGTCTCGTAGAATCATAGAATTCCTACAGTGTGAAAGCAGATGAAGTGGCCCATCAAGTTGATACAGACCCTCCAAACAGCATCCCACTCAGACGCACCCCCTACTCTGTCCCTGCAACCCTACATTTCCCACTGCTAACCCACTTTGTCTGCAAATCCCTGGACACTATGGGCAATTTAGCACGGCCAATCCACCCAGCTTGCACATTTTGGAACTGTGGAAGGAAACCGCAGCATCCGGAGGAAACCCACGCAGACGCAGGGAGAATGTGCAAACTCTATACAGATGGGCGCCCAAGGGTGGAATCGAACACGGGTCCCTGTCCCTGTGAGGCAGCAGTGCTAACCACTGAGCCACCGTGCTGGTCCACGACCCTGTGGTTTTGGACTCCCTCAAAAGACTAAGCATCATTAAACCAATCACAGCAAGGCCCCCTGAGCTCCGTGCAGTGGGATTTGGGACTGATGTGAAATGGCCCAGTGAGCTTCCCATGTGTCACATCTCTGCGGCTCATTGGAGCTTGGAGCTCAAGGAGGAAACTGCAACTGAGAAGGTTGGCTTCCGAATCGCCCCATCCCATTGGCTTCTGAGAACCACTTCTCAAGAAGGAAAACCAGATTGTCAGTTAATATTTTACTGGAGTGAGTGGGCTATAGAGCCACAGATCACAACTGGGGTTCAAAGATTTCCATTGAGGTACAGCTGCCCAGCCCTACCACCGGCCCAAGTCCGCTCCTGTGGACATCTGCACAACCTGAACGGGGCTCCAGTGGCATTAGCACCCTTCCGCATCTCATTCACCTTCTCTTCCTCATTCAGAATAGAAAGGAATGCCAGCAGCTATTTGGCCACATGCGCCAATCCTAATGATGTGCCCATGAGAATGCTCTACTCCTTCGAACCTAACCATCACCCTCCGCCAAAACTCCAGACGGACAGTGGAAGGAAGAAACAGGCAGCTGAGATTCCCACCCCAGATCATTATCCAGTGAACATCATTCAAAAAACAGGTTAGCCACTCCCTCCCACACCACCAGTTGCTGAAGGTGGTGGCCTGACTGTGGTCTTTAAAATAAAGAAGTTTTCAGAAGGTAGAGCTAGAGTAAGGTGTTTCCATTTTTGGGGATGGCGAGGGAAGCAACGTTACAAAACAGCCACCGAAAATATCCACTCAGGAATTCAGGAGAAACTGCTTAACCTGAAGAATGACAAGAACATGGAACTCATTCCTATAGGGAGTGGGTGAAACGAATAGCAGACATGCCTTTAAGGGGAAGCTGCTGTTTATTCGTTCTTGGGATGTGGTCGACTCTGGCGAAACCAGCATTCATTGATGTTTCCCAATTGCCCTTGAGCAGATGACTTGGATAAACGTGCAGGGGAGAAAGCAAGAGAAGGATACGGTGATAGAGAGAGAGCTGGTTGTGGGGTTGGGGGGGGATGGTGGGTGAAACATTGTGGGAGAAGGTTTTTTGTGGGCTGCAAGGGTCAAATGGGTGTTTCTCTGTGCCATAATTCTTCCTGCAATACTACTACCCTTCTCCCATCATGTTTAGTTGGATAGATCTCCTCTCATGGTAATGCTATACGGGTTGTTTGACGGGAAGATCCTCTAGTACATTTTAAAATGTCTTGCATTTAAGCCTATATTGCTGCTGCTCAGCATCACACTTTGTCCCCTCTCTCACCTCAATAATGTCAAAGGCAGATGTGCAATCTTTATATGAAAGGGAAGGCCAAGTTTGACCACAAGTGACAGCAACTGATGATAAGCAGGATGTTACTCCTGACACCAGCAACTCAAAAAGCTCCCAGTGAAGTTAGCAGAGGGTGAGGCAGTTTTATGGTCTCGGTTGAGAGCTTGATTCCCTAATTATTTCTCTCAAATGCCAATTACTTAATTGTTTCAATTGACAGCTTAGACTAAAATAACCAAATGCAGAAAAATATGCCATATATCCTGAACTTTCCATTAAATTTATTAATTTTAACTCCAGAGGAACACCTTCACCTCTCCTCCCCTCCCCTCTGCTGGGCCTTCAAACTCAAACCCCATAGAATCCAAGTGAAGGAATATTCCCCAACATAACGGCCATGCTGTATTATATACCCCCATAACCAACAGTAGTGTCTTCACTGCATTGCACATCTTGCTAACCCTGTGAAGGACATATTGCATTACATATCCCCCAATAGGAGAAGCATCTTGCACTGCATTGTCCCCAACACCAGAGATGGAAATGTTACACTACACATCTCCCAATAGGAGAAAGGGCATGTTGTATTGCATTACCCACGCCGCATCCCAAGGGATGGGAAGGTGGCACCGCACGCCCTCCAGCAATGCGGACAGGCTGCATCGCATTGCCTCCAGAGATGGGAAATGTTGCATTGCATACCAACGCAT
>NW_025971179.1:895-1543 GCF_021869965.1 Rhincodon typus | reverse complement strand
TACCAACGCATTGCCTCCAGAGATGGGAAATGTTGCATTGCATACCATCAAGACCCCAAAGGGAGGAGCACGCAGGCGCAGACACGGTCCGCCCGGCTGCCGAACATGCGCAGGCGGTTCCTACGCCGCCGTCTTCAGGGAGAACGGGGATCGAGTGAAGCTGACGGGAAACCCACGGCCCCTCTCTCTACCTTCCTACTGGTAACTCACTCACATTCTCCCGGGTCTTTCGCTCGATGTCGAGCTCCCGCTGCAGGCGCTCGTTTCGTTCCTCGGCGTCGTCGGCCTGCTGCTGCAGCACTTTAATCTTCCGCTTTACCGCCTCAAGGCACGTGCCAGCCATCGGGATACCGGACACCGGCGACAATTATTTCTAATATTATTAATAATAACGGTAGCGACAGGAGGCCGAAGAGGCGGCTGATGCTGGCTGCTGCTGCTTCCTGTCGATAGAGACACCCGGCAACGGGGAGGGGGCTGGGCGGAGGGCCGGGCGTTTCCAGGAAGTGACGGAGCAACACGACCGCCCCAGGAGGTGCGCACGCGTAAAGGTACGAGCGCGAGCACGCGTGACGTAGGGGGCGAGTCCCCTTTCTAGATGGTGCCCAATCAGAGAGAGAATCCCCCATCCGAATGTTATCCAGTCAG
>NW_025971179.1:0-885 GCF_021869965.1 Rhincodon typus | reverse complement strand
GTGTCTAATCAGAGGGAGAATCCTGTCCAGTTAGTGCCCAATCAGAGCGAGGATCCCTCCAAAATGGTGGCCAATCATGGGGAGAATTCCCCTCCAATGGTATCCCATCAGAGAGAGAATCCCCATCCGAATGAGGTCCAATCAGAGAAAGAGAGGATCCCCTGCTAAATGCTGTCCAATCAGACAGGAAGCCCCTCCAGGTGGTGTCCAATCAGAGGAAGAATCCCCCTCCAAACAGAGACCAATCAGAGAGATAGAGGATCCGCCTCCAAATGGTGCCCAATCAGAGAGATACTCCCCCTCCGACTGGTGACCAGAGAGAGGATTTTCCTCCAAATAGTGTCCAATCAGGGAAATAATCCCCCTTCCAATTGGTGTCCAAACAGAGAAGATCCTGCTCCAAAAAGGCTGTGGAGGCCAAGTCATGGAGTGTATTTGAGACGGAGGTTGATAGGTTTGTGATTAGTAGGGGGATAAAGGATTACAGGGAGAGGGCAGGAGAAAGGGGTTGAGAAACACATCAGCCATAGTTGAAGGTGGAGCAGATCTACTAGACCGAATGGCCTAATTCTGGTCCAACATCTTATGGTTGTTTATTTGGATATAAAACAGTCATGGTAAAGTAGGGCTCAAGAGTGCGATGTTCGTAACATGGGATATGCGGTAATCTCAGAGGAATTCAATCTGTATATAGAGTTGGTAAAACTAATTAGCACTAATGCTATAGGTGCTGACTTCCTGGAATGTATAGCAATGGATGTTGATCTGACTTAAAAAGGATCTATTTTCACTCAACCATTGTGCAGATAAGAAAGGGCTAATTAATAATCTCTTTGCGAAGGATCCTCAAGGGAAGAGTTACCATACATAAAATGATGGCAATTT
>NW_025971178.1:8752-11000 GCF_021869965.1 Rhincodon typus | reverse complement strand
AATTGTAAAAACGTGAACCTGGGTTCCCAGAGAAGCCGTGATTTCTAGGTGGGGGGGTGATTAGCAAACAGGTTTCCTGGTGCCCTATAATCTTTGTTTCATGAGGAACGGAGATGGTGCAGACCTTTCCCATTAGCAGGAGGGAGGAGGAGCTGAGGTGTTGCAGGGTGTGGGTTGGGTTGGGGGTGTGGGTTGGGGGTTGGGGAAGGGAGCAGATAATGGCACTGACTGAATGAAGACCCAGATGCTGCGGATGATGGAGATCCGAATCAAAACCCAGAAACTGCCGACGAAACTCCGTTGGTCTGGCAGCAGATGAGAGAGCGCAGCGTCCCACATAGTGACTCCCGACCGCTGCTCAGCGCCAGGGGCAATTAGGGATGGTGGATACAGACACCCACTCCCTCTCTGAGAACAAGCAAAATCTGCCTCTTTGAGAGACGGGACTTGAAAAGGCTGTAACTTCCGATGAAACTGGATAGTGGTGGAAGTCTTCTCGTTAAAAAAGTTACGAAAATGACTGGCCCCAGGCGAGGAGGCAGTGTAAAGGTGAGAATTGGATTTTCAGGATGGGCTCATCGCCAGCGGAAATAAGTTTATTTGGTTGTTCGGAATAAAATACCATTTCCCCAGTTAGCGGTTAGGTCCGTCGCTGCCTGGATCTCAAGCAGGAGGTTTCTGAAATGCAAACGTTGGAGAGTCTCTGGGCAGGAGTGGGACACGGGGACCCTGTTACACAGAGCAGGGTGAACCGAGCCTCCTGTCCTTCCCAGTCACAGCACAATCATTTGTGGAATCGATCCAAGGCACTCCCTTTAGTGTGTGACAGTCTGCTCTTGGCCACTTTCTCCCTCTCGCGGACTGCCTCCTGTTTCTCCTGCACGCTCTGGCGGATTGCTTCCTGAAAAGGCAGCAGGGGAGAGGGATAATCAGAACAACCAAAACCCAGGGACCCCACGCTCGACGCAATTAAGGGAACAAAAAGTGGGCCATAGTGAAGGTGTTCGGTACGCTGGCCTTTATTGGTGAGTACATTGAGTTTAGGAGTTGGGAGGGTCATGTTGCGGCTGTGCAGGATATTGGTTTAGGCCACTTTTGGAATACTGTGTGTAATTCCGGTCTTCCTGCTGTAGGAAGGATGTTGAGAAACTCGAACGGGTTCAGTAAAGATTTACAAGGATGTTGCTGGGTTTGGAGGGTTTGAGCTACAGGGCGAGGCTGAATAGGCTGGGGCTATTTTCCCTGGAGCGTCGGAGGCTGAGGGGTGACCTTATAGAGGTTTATAAAATCATGAGGGGCATGGATAGGGTGAATAGCCAAGGTCTTTTCCCCAGGGTAGGGGAATCCAAAACTAGAGGGGCATAGGTTTAAGGTGAGAGGTGATTTAAAAGGGGCCTGAGGGGTAACTTTTTCACACAGAGGGTGGTGCGTGTATGGAATGAGCTGCCAGAGGAAGTGGTGGAGGCTGGTACAATTACAACATTTAAAAGGCATCTGGATGGGGACATGAATAGGAAGGGTTTAGGGGGATAAGGAAGGGTCTGGTTCTGTCTGTACATCTGTATGACAAAGTCCCAGCATCACTCTTGATCCTCTCCTTAACGCCTGGTGTGGTTCAAGTAGGCAGCTCGCTACCGCCTTCTCAAGGGGCAACTAGGGACGGGGCAATAATTGCTGGGCTCATAAGCCCTATAGTGGTGCAGAAGGGAAAATGGAAGAGGAAGGCAAGTTAGGAGGATATTGAGAAGAGGAAGAGGTGTTTGTAACCTGTCGAGGAGAGGCTGGGTTTGGGGGGCAGGCTGGGCTACACCTGAGACAGGATTCACAACGGGACAAGTTCCTGATGATACAGTGAGGCCGTGAGCAGGAACTGACCGCACTCAGGATGAGGTTTCCAGGCAGGGCTGTCCAGGTTGGAGGGGGGTGGAGGAAACGTGTTGAAACATGGCAATTGTAGCAACAGAAACCCTGTGGCTGCGTGTCAGACTTGGGGAGGTTTACGTGTCCAATTTCCGATTTCCTGTTCAGTCTGCCTGTCACTCAGCTTTGATGTCAGGCCTGCCTCGTGTTACACACACTGTGCAGATTAAATTAAACTGCAAGGAGGCAGCTCCATTCAGATTCCCTCTCTATGTCAATTACACAGAGCAGGGTGTGACTGAAAACCAGCACCAGCCGCGGTGGAGGTGGTGGTGGTGGGGGGAGAAGAGGGGGAAATCGGGGACTCGGAGCAAGCTCCCAACAAACA
>NW_025971178.1:7604-8652 GCF_021869965.1 Rhincodon typus | reverse complement strand
CGGACACCCCTTCCCCTGCCCATTCTCCCCCCCTCACTGATGCCCCACCTGTCCCCCTACCCCTCCCTCACTCACTGACTGACTCCCCGATTGAGCCCCTGCCCCTCCCTCATTGAGACTCCTCCTCAATGCCCCTCGCCCTCTCACTGAATCTCCCCTTCCCATCCCTCTCTTACTGAACACCTCTTCCCTGCTCCTAACTGTCTGTCATTAACCACCCTGATCTGCCCTCACACTCTCATTGACCCCCCCCCCCCCCGGCCCCCCTCCCACCCCCCACCCCCCCCTCCCCCCCCCCCCCCCCTCCCCCCCCCCCCCCCTCTGACCCCTCCCCCCCTCCCTCACTGACCTCCCTCCCTTTCTGACTCCTCTCCCCACCCCGTTGTCACTAAATCCCACCCTCCACTGGGGAGGGGCTGGCGTGACCCTCTCTGAACAGACACTCACCCTCTGCTCAGCGACAGCCACCTTCCTTTTCCGTCTCTCGATACTTTTCGCTGAACTCCTGCCTTTCATCTTCCGCTTGGGCTCAAACTTCTCCCTTTGGGACGGATCGAAACCCTACAGGTGGTGGTTAAACAGGGAACAGGTATTTAACCAGTAACGGGGCAGGGTGCACAGGGTTGGTGGAGGGGGGGGGGGGGAAGATGGCACAGTGCAGGGGGTGGGGGGGGTGGAAGGACAGCACTAAGAACGTGAGAGCTCCCAGCACAGGGACAAGTGCTGCCAGACCAGGAGAAACTGACGGACATACAGGATCTGTGGACAGAAAACAGAAGTAACCTTCCAACTCCAGGGATCCTTCTGCAGAAGCCAACCCGAAACGTTAACCCTGATTTCTCTCCACAGACGCTGCCAGACCTGCCGAGCTCTTCCAGCAATTTGTTTTTGTTTCTGATTTGCAGCATCTGCAGTTCTTTCGGTTTTTGTTCAAAATATCACTGCAGTTCCTACGCAGACTGACCCTCATCCAGGGCTGACAGAGAACAGAGGGTCGGCGCCGCGCTGTCGGAGGGTCGGCGCCGAGGGAGCGCCGCGCTGTCGGAGG
>NW_025971178.1:7159-7504 GCF_021869965.1 Rhincodon typus | reverse complement strand
GGAGGGTTGTTGAAGGGGGCTGTTATTGAGGGGGGAAGGGAGGGTTGTTGAGGGAGCAGGACATTTTGATTCCTACCAGACGTTGGACTCGTTCCTGGTTTTTCTGGCTCATGGTAATGAAGTCTACCTTCCCCAGTTTGGTGGGGTCCAGGGTAATCAGGTCAGGCTGTATCTGTAGGAAGAGAAACGGAGAGCCCGGTTATAACAGTGGAGGGACCGGCTACATGACTGGATCCTAATTGATTACTCAGGGGTATCCTTTAACCCACTGACCGGGAATAATGTAACAGGATAGTGGTAGTGAGAACTTCAGGCACTTTCTCAATATTAACTTGTTGTGATGTT
>NW_025971178.1:6007-7059 GCF_021869965.1 Rhincodon typus | reverse complement strand
AATTCTTTGGAAATTGTGCGCAGACACTGGGTCGTTGAAAACACTGCACTCAATTGTTTAGATGGGATCTCATTCCTCGCTGACTGAAAAAAAAAAAAAAAAAAAAGCCACTTCTTGGGAGCCACTGAGCTGAAGTTAATTGTTTGCATGTATTTTCTGGAAGTGACATGCCTGGGCTTATGGCTGTTGTGAATTCTGTTTCATTTGGATATTGGTCTGCTGAGAGACAGCAGCTCCACAACTCATCCTCTCTCTTCCTGACAATGCTTCCTCGCAGGGACTAATGTGAAATGACTGCCCCATGTAGGTTTGTTGTCAAAATTAATCTCCGCAGATAAAGTTTTTTCTTGAATTGGAGGTTTTGCATGTTGGGTTATTTTTAGCAATAAACGTTTATAGTTTCCCATTTGGAACTACATGCGTTAGTCTGTTTTAAATCTTCCCTGAACACTTCATGTCTTCACAATAAATCGATGATGTTGTTTACCAGAGGGACCTGATGATCTTGTTACATTCAAAGTTAACACAGAGGAGGCTAATCAGTAACTGGATAAAGGGTTTTGGTCTATGTACAAGGCAGGATGTGAATATGGGAGGGATGGTTAGGAAGTTTGCAGATGACACCAAAATTAGTATAGTGTAGTAGACAGTGAAGAAAGTTACCCGAGTACAATGGGATCTTTATCAGTTGGGCCAACGGGCCGAGAAGTGGCAGATGGAGTTTAATTCAGATAAATGTGAAGCGCTGCATTTTGGGAAAGGAACATCAGGGCAGGACTTATAACTTAATGGTAAGGTCCTGCAGAGTGTTGCTGAACAAAGAGACCTTGGACTGCGGGTGAAAGTGGAGTTGCAAGTAGACAGGATAGTGAAGAAGGCGTTTGGTACGCTTGTTTTTATTGGTCAGTGCACTGAGTAGAGGAGTTGGGAGCTGTATGTTGCGGCTGTACAGGGCATTGGTTAGGGCCACATTTGGAATACTGTGTTCAATTCCGGTCTTCCTGCCGTAGGAAAGATGTTGTGAAACTTGAAAGGGTTCAGAAAAGATTTAC
>NW_025971178.1:5250-5907 GCF_021869965.1 Rhincodon typus | reverse complement strand
CTGGCAAATGGGACTGGATTAATTTAGGGTATCTGGTCAGCATGGGTGATTTGGGCCGAAGGGTCTATTTCCATGCTGTATAGCTCTGTGACTAAGGAAGAACAGCAGGCCATTCGGCCCTTTCAGCCTGCTTTCCTATTTAATAAGATCACGCCTTTAATCTCAAACTCGCACAACCCCCGAAAACGTTCCATTCCCTCGGTCATCCAGAATCCATCTCCCCCAGCATCAAAATATTTCCAGATCCTGCACCCATTGCTGTTTGAGGAAGGGAATTACAGAGACTCTCAGCCCTGTGAGAGAGTAATAAAAAGTTTCCTCATCCTGCTTTTAAATGGATGCCCCTTGTTTTCAAACCATGGCTCCATCTCCCCTAGTTTCAGATCCTCCCCCAAGAGGAAATATTCTTTCCCCATTAACCTGCTCCAGTCCCCCCCGGGGATCCTTATGCATCAGTTCAGTCCCCTCTGTCCGTCGGAGGATACAGGCTGAACCTCT
This sequence comes from Rhincodon typus, assembly GCF_021869965.1. Taxonomy (NCBI): domain Eukaryota; kingdom Metazoa; phylum Chordata; class Chondrichthyes; order Orectolobiformes; family Rhincodontidae; genus Rhincodon; species Rhincodon typus. The sequence goes on along the minus strand of NW_025971178.1, from coordinate 5,409 downwards.
CCACACTGGGTTCGGAGCTGTGCCACAGTGGGACCTCTCTGGGTTATTGGAGATCTCTTCAAATTCCTGAAGCTGCTGCCTGTGTCTGTGCAGAGAGAGAGAGAGAGCGCAAGAGAGCGCGAGAGAGAGGGCGAGAGCGCGAGAGAGAGGGCGAGAGCG
>NW_025971178.1:4249-5150 GCF_021869965.1 Rhincodon typus | reverse complement strand
GAGGGCGAGAGCGCGAGAGAGAGAGCGCGAGAGGGAGAGAGCGAGAGCCATCATACTTGGCTGGGGAAGAGAGCCCACTGCGACAGCACGAAGAGCAGACTGCCATTTCTTCCATTACAGCAGCAGGCCTTTCAGCCCAGTGAGGCAGTGCTGGCTCTCTGTTCAGTTTAGGCTCGAACCTCTGCCATTACCCGGTGACCCTCCATTCCAAACATGCCCCAACCTAATAAGCATTTTGTAAATTTCTGCAGTACCCACATTAACAAACTAGGGCTCTTCCCCAGGAGGGAGAGGTCTTTAAGGTTTTCAGAGGGTTCGGTGAGGTATATAACATTTCCATTTGAGTGATCCCCACGTCCGTGTGCGCGCGTGTCCGTGTGTGTATAGGTGTGTCTGTGTGCGTGTGTCCCCTGTGAGGAGCACTGACAGTGTCAGTTTGTAACAGCAGAAGGCGAGCATCTATCAGGTAGAAGATATAAAAGTCTGAAAACACGTACAAACAGATTTAAGAACAGCTTCTTCCCCGCTGTTATCAGACTTTTCAAACGTTAATGTTGATCCTCTCTCTCTGCACCTTCTCTGCGGCTGTAACACTGTATCCTGCACTCTGTCCTGCTACCCTGGGGCAATTCGTATGGTGCAATCTGCCTGTAAAGGACTTTTCACTGAATCTCAGTACATGTGACAACAATAAACCACTTACCTTCTCCAGCAGAGCCTTCACCTCCCACTCCTGCCTCTGTTTTTTACTTCGGTACGGATTGCACTCCAGGCCGTCGAAATTCGCTTCTCCAGCACCTACACAGGACGGGAATCGACAGAGCTGTTCAGACCGAGAGTGTGGGCAGGCACAGACGCACACACACACGGACATGCGTACGCACACACACACGGACATGCG
>NW_025971178.1:2734-4239 GCF_021869965.1 Rhincodon typus | reverse complement strand
CACACACACGGACATGCGTACGCACACACACACGGACATGCGTACGCTCACATGCACACGTTCACACACGGACACGCCCACATGCTCGCACAGACACGGGCACACATGGACACGCTTACGCCCAGATGGACACGTACGCTCACATGCACACGCCCATATGCCCACACAGAAACGGACACGGACATGCACATGGAGACACATGCTCGCACACGGATATGCACACGGACACGTATGCTCACACACGGACATGCACACGCCCTGACATTGGCTTGACATCCCCCATGCTCCCCTCGTCACTTCACCACGAGCCAATCAGCCTCAAACCGGGGAGGGGGAGTGGGAAGGGCAATAGAGGCGGATGCAGAGGCAGGTAGGAGGGAGCTGAGGCTGACAGAGGGTACAACAGCGAGCCTGTAATGTGGGGCAGCCAGAAAAGGGGATGGGTGGAGAAGGACAGGGAGAAAACGTTTCAGACTTGTCAACAGAATGCTCAATAACCTGGGAGGTGGCAAACGCTGAACTCATTGAGGCGATGCATTACTTGAAACTGAAAGTGGAATCTCTAGCTTAAGGCTGCGTAAGCGCAGCAGTTACTATTTGGGGTGAAATCTGTTGGATGTTTTCATAAGAAACAGTTTGTTGTTAAATTTGAATTAAATGAGATCAGAGAGATACAGTAATGGCCTGTTTAATATCTGCTGGCTCTGTGTTCAGGGTGACGGCTCATTTTGTGTAGAAGTGTCTCCGAGTAATCAGAATGAAACATTTTATAGTTAACGTAAGATGCTGTCTCAGGCCAACGTAAATAAATGTGGTGTGTTGGAAATTATTACTTTCCATGTGGCTCTAACTTGATAAGAGGCTTAGATCATTCAGGCTATGGTGAACAAATTCTTTAATGCTGCTTCTGTGCAGGTCTAAACGACACGACCACATCGGCTCCGAGACGAATTAGTGAGGGTGAAAAAGGCCCCCTCCCTCACATTGTTACCCCACACCCAGCTCCCCACAGACAACACCCCCCCCGCCCCCCCACCACGGCTTTAGCCTTCCTTGCTCATGGCCTTACCCCCCACACCCCCACCCCCGCGGCGATCACTTGCCTGGCACCAACAAGCTGCTGAAGCCCCGGCCGTGGCCAACCCCCAGGACATCCTCGAAGGGACAGAACTGGAGGCCGTGCACCCCCTGGGGGAGAGAGTGGGTCAGGTACGGTTTTGACACAGTTGCGTGGTGAATGTCTTTGTAAACCTGCCAGGGGTGGGGGGGCGGGAGGGAAACAGAGAGAGTGAGAGATGGCAATGGTGCGTCTGTCCAAGTGAGCGAGAGAGCGCGCAGGACAGAGAGAGGGGGAGACGGGCGGAGGGGGAGACGGGCGGAGGGGGAGACGGGGAGAGGCAGAGGCAGAGCGAGAGAGCGAGACAGAGGCAGAGAGCGCGCGACGGTGATGGTGTACCTGTCCGTCAGGGTGAAAGGGGTGGCGACGGGGGGGGGGGGGGGGGGGG
>NW_025971178.1:2241-2634 GCF_021869965.1 Rhincodon typus | reverse complement strand
GGTGAAGAGACAGAGCGAGGGGGACAACACAGATGGAAGAGACAGCGTGTGAGCCAGAGAGATAACACACACAGACACAGGCAGGGCAGCACCCCCTCAGCACTGCCCTGGGAGTGGGATTTGGCCCCTCGCGCCCTCCCTGACAGACAGACGTTCTGACTGACACAGACTGCTGTAGACAGATTACATTGACAGTGGTCCCAGAGCCCACAGCGAGTAGATCACGCTGACTGAATGCTAAGTGATTGCCTCCACTGGAGATGAAATAGGAATGCAGAGGGCGGTATGAGCGGATGTCAAAAATATTCAGCTTCCTGTCCAAACCTGTTGTAGCCATGTACCTGCAGGACGGCAAACAGTATCACGGTCAGCAGAGAGTCTGGAGGGGGGGGG
>NW_025971178.1:1327-1958 GCF_021869965.1 Rhincodon typus | reverse complement strand
CCCCCCACGGCAGACGGTGGAATTTGAATTCAATTAAAATATGTGGAATTAAGAGTCTAATGATGACCGTGAATCCATTATCGATCGTCGGGAAAAACCCATCTGGGTCACTAATGTCCTTTAGGGAAGGAAACTGCCATCCTTACCTGGTCTGGGTCTACGTGTGACTCCAGACCCACAGCAATGTGGTTGACTCTCAACTGCCCCCTGGGCAATTAGGGATGGGCAATAAATGCTGCCCCAGCCAGTGATGTCAACATCTCACAAGTGAATTAATAATAATCTGATTGTGCCCTGACACACACTAAAGTTGTGATGTTGTGTCATCAGTCTCTCTGACCATCATGGTTAGCTCCCTTGGCAGGCTATGGGACACGACTTGTCATTTCGATGGAAGAAAGATTCTAAACCCTGCAACCCCCTCCCCATCACCACAGGAACCCCGTGCCCTCCCAGATACCTTCACAATGACTCACGTTCCAGTCCTGTCAATGGCGATGGCACGGACCCCTCCTCGGTGGCACAGCATCTTGACCAGAGGCTCTTTACTGTTCGGACTCCACAAACTCACCGTCCCTACAACACATTTCACACCCAGTCACAGCGCCGTCCCTACGGGGCATTTCACACC
>NW_025971178.1:580-1317 GCF_021869965.1 Rhincodon typus | reverse complement strand
GCGCCGTCCCTACGGGGCATTTCACACCCAGTCACAGCGCCGTCCCTGCAGGTGACCCTTACCCTGTGGGTGACCCAGGTGAATGATGGCGTTGTATGGATTCTGGGTCATCACATCCAGGCGTCCAGCTTTGGTGCAGATGGCTGTGACTTCCTTCCCCACGGAGACATCAAGGTATTGAAGAAATCCCCGGGCATTCTAAGATAACAAGGTGAAGAGCTGGATGAACACAGCAGGCCAAGCAGCATCAGAGGAGCAGGAAGGCTGACGTTTTGGCCGAGACCCTTCTTCAGAAAAATTCCCTCCCCGGGAATTCTGTCCGTCAGCCAGAGCAAAACACACAGGTACAGGCGCACCCATGGACATGGGCACACAGATACACACACGTGCACACACACAGGCATGTAAGATACAGGAGAACAGGCATATACAAAGGCACAGGACAAATGAATGCAGATACACAGGTGCATAGGTGCAGACGTACAGAAAAACAAATACACACAGGATAAGACTGAGAGACAGACAGACAGACAGACACACACACACACAGGGAAAGACGTGCACACACAAACAGAGGGAAAGGCAGACGCGCACACACACACACACAGGGAAAGGCAGATACACACACACAGACGGGGAAAGGCAGACACACACACACACACACACACAGACGGGGAAAGGCAGACACACATACACACACAGACGGGGAAAGGCAGACACACACACACACACACACA
>NW_025971178.1:0-502 GCF_021869965.1 Rhincodon typus | reverse complement strand
AGACACGCCCACACACCACCCATCCTCCTCCAACCCACTCCTAGACACTGGGTTACACACAGAGGGAGAGATACGAAGAAAAGCGGAGCTTCAACTGCTGGGGCAGTGCAAGTTAGTCGCCCGAGGGTAAGGGGAGTGGTAGTACGAGGCCGCTTACACAGGTGGCCAGGAGAAAGTGGTAGGGCAGGAACTCCATGCGTCGGACGTCGTTGAATTTCTTCACACAGTGCAGCTCGACCGCCTGGTTATCGTAGATATACAGCCACTTCTTCTGGGCCGCAGCAAACATCGTCTCAGTGTGCAGCCACCTACAGCAACACAAACAGCAGTCCGTCACACTGTGGGACAGGGGAATACAGTCACAGACACACACACACGGGGAAAGGCGCGCGCGCACACACACACACACACACACACGGGGAAAGGCAGACACACACACACAGACACAGGGCGACTTCCACAGATTCACTCCCCTCGGAGAGAAGAAATTCCTCATCATCTG
>NW_025971177.1:607-11000 GCF_021869965.1 Rhincodon typus | reverse complement strand
CTGACACTGAATCTACTTGGTGCACCTCATTCCCAAGAACCAGGTCTAGCAATGCCTCCTTCCTCATTGGATTAGTAACATACCGCTGCGGAAAACTGTCCTGAACAGACCCTAGAAACCTTTGTACCTCATCACTCTTTGCATGACTGCTATCCCAAACTATTTTTAAACAATTAAAAACCCTCATTATAACCACTCTATAATTCTTGCATCTCAATGTTATTGTAAATTTGTTTCTCTACATCACTGATTGGTGGTCTACAAACTATTCTGAGTAAAGGGTTTTCTTAGTCCTCACCAAATAGGTTCTGTCCTTGACCCCTCTGGGATAACCTATCTTTTCAGCTCTGCAATATTCTGCTTAATTAATACTGCCTTCCCTCTCTTCAGTTCCTTATTTTCATGAACACCTTCCATCCAGGAATATAACTGTCTTAGATTCTGATACACAGAGTAAAATTTCACAATTTGCTGATGACACCAAACTTTGAGGTGCAGTTAACTGTGAAGTTGATAACAATTGACTGCAACAGGACAGAGGTAGGCCAGAAGATAAAATTTAATACAGAGAAGTGTGTGGTAATGCATTTTGGCAGAAGGGCTGGGGAGAATCAACATAGAGGTAATGACCCAGTTCTAAAAAGTATACAGGGATGCATCTGTCATGATTTTTCAAGGTGGCAGGACATATTGAAAGAAGCATGCGGGATCTTGGGCATCATAAATAATGTACTGAGGGAGATTCTTTCTTAAAGTGGTGGATCAGGCTGGAGGGTTGAGCGGATTCCTTCTTATCTCCCTTGGTCTGAAGGAAGCAGATATGAGTGTTACGCAATGGCCAGCAGACTGGAGCAGTCACAGTGAGGGTTTAATAGGGATTATGGCATCAAACAGATAGACACAAACTTTGGATTTGTCTTTGCTCTCAGCTTCACGAAATGTATACCTGAGGATTTGAGAAGACTTACTTTTTTGTCCCATAGATCCAGGAAACAGAGATATTTTCCAAAATGACCACAATTGTGAGGGGTAATGTAGCGGAATAGTCATCGAACATTGTGACAAAATAGTTCCCAGAACGTTGAACGAATATAAGTCCAACTGAAAAAGCGATGATTGTGCAGCCAACTGTAGGAAAAGAGTAATTTAATCACAGGCATCAGGAGGAGAAGTTAAAATGGATCACAAATATCCATTGCATAACTGACATAAACAGAAGCACTTTTTGCAAATAGCTTCAGAAGCGTAGAGAGTTCAGGCCCGTGAAAGTCTATATTTACTAAGGTTTTTTATTTTAATGCCACCTCTCTCAGCCCACCACTCAGATGTAATATGAAGTCTCAAGCACTCCATTGCATGGATTGAGAGGTGATGTTGGTGGGGGTGAATGTGGCAGTGACCAGTGAGGTACAGTAGAGATCAGTACTAGGACCCCAGCTATTCATAATATATAGTCATGATTTAGATGAGAGAAATAAATATAACATCTCAACATTTGCAGATGGCACAAAGCTAGGTGGGAGGGTGAGCCGTGAGGAGGATGCAGAGATGTCATAGTGTGATTTGGACAGGCTGAGTGAGTGCGCAAATGCATGACAGATGCAGTGTAATGTGGATGAGTGTGAAGTTATTTACTTTGGCAGCAAAAAAAGGCAGATTATTATCTGAATTGTAAATTGAGAAGGGGAATGTTCAATGAGACCTGAGTGTTCTTACGTACCAGTTGCTGAAAGTAAATGTGCAGCTGCAGCAGGCAGTAAAGAAGGTAAACAGTATGTTGACCTCCATAGCGAGAGGATTCAAATACAAGAACAAGGATATCTTGCTACAAGTATTTAGGAGTTTGTTGACGCCACATCTAGAATATTGTGTGCAGGTTTGGTCTCCTTATTGGAGGAAGAATGTTCTTGCTGTTGAGGAAGTACAGTGAAGGTTTACCAAATTGATTCCTGGGATGTCAGAACTGATATATAAGGAGAGATTGAGAAAGCTAGGATAGTATTCACTGTGGTTTAGAACAATGACGGGAGAGGGACCTCATAGAAAATTTAAAATTTTAACAGGACTCGACAGGTCATATGCAGGAAGGATGTTCCCATAGGTGGGGAAGTCCAGAATCAGGGGTTGTAGTTTAAGGATACAGGGTAAACCTTTTAGGAAGAAGATAAGGAGAAATTACTTCACCCAGAGAATGGGGAGCCTGTGGAATTCACTACACAGAAAATAGCTGAAGCCAAAATATTGTGTTTTCAAGGAGGAGTAAGATACAGCTCTTAGGGATAAAGACATCAACATATGGGGAGGGTGGGTATAGGGCATTGTGCTTAATGGTCAGCCATGATCATAATGAATGATGGAGCAGGCTTGAGGTGTGGAACAGCCTATTCCTGCTCCTATCTTCTATGTTTCAATGCAAGTTTCTTCACTCAAATGATTGTGAAACTTTAATATCCTGTACACCAGAGGGTTCTGGTTGCTCCATCACTAATTATATTTTAGACTGAGGTAGACAGGTTTTGATTTATCAGGGAATAAAGGACACAAGGAGTAGGAGGTTAAGTGGAGGAGAAGCCCAAGATCATCCATGATCATACCAAACGGTGAAGCATATCACTGTGGATAGAAGCATGCTGTATGACCTACTCCTGCTCTTACTTCTTATTGTGTTATTTTAATGGGACAGTGTTGATGGAACTTTACTCTTGTGCCAGTCATGATTCAATTGGTAGCACTTCTGACTGAGAAGAGGATGAGACGGACCATGGGCACATCACCATCATTAGTAAGGATCCCAGCAAGTCAGTTCAAAACATAAGCCTGAAACAGAAGTTGAATCAGTTGAAATTCTAATTTCTGGACAATTAATCTTTGCTCCTGCAGATAATTGACAAAGTCCCAGAAAGCAAAGCAGTTTTATACCAGACTCTTACTTGTCAAGAACTCTTTGCGAATTTTAAATGTGTCAACAATTGGTGAGATGATGCCTTCCATGGTTCCCATCATGCTGCCCAATCCCAGGTTAATGAGCATCAGGAAGAAGAGCACAGACCAGAAAGGGGAGGCTGGGAAATGGGTCATTGCCTCTGTGAAGGCAATAAAGGCAAGGCCTGTGCCCTGTACTGACTGCAAGAGATCAGAAAGATCAAATTAATGGCAGAATTCGAATAATCATGACAGAATAAACTGCAGCCAAGTATCAAATGATACATTGCTATCAGAGTGCTATCTATAAAACACTGGATTAAAAATCTTTGCCAACGTTGTGCGTTGTGCACCGACAATGCTCATTTTCAAAGTGACAATTTTTGCCTCATTCTCACTCAAACTCTTTTGGATATTGAATAGAAAATCTTTAACGAGCCAGCAAAACTAGCAGCATTTAGAAAAAAGGTTTACAAATATACTAAAAGTTATTTCTTGATATTTTTAAGATTGGTAACTTGTTGGAGCTCTTAAGACTAAAAATAGGTCCATTAACAACAACCTGCATGAATATGCTGCTTTGAATGTAATAAAACATCACATAGGTGTTTCACAAGAGTATTATATGAAAGGTGTTAATAATGAGCTGAACAAGGAGATAGTAGGGATGAGGTTCAAAGGCTTCTGCAAAAAGGAAGGTTTTAAGCAATGTCCTAACGGAGGAGCAAGAGATTAGGGAAGTGGAGAGACAGAATTCCAGAGTTTAGGACGCAGGCAGTCAAAGGAATCAAGGCTGTTATGAGATCAGGAGCTGAGCAGCCCTGACCTCAGAGAAACTGAACAGACCAAAACTGGAGGAATGCAGATATCTCAGAGTAAAGAGAGACTAGAGGTAGTTACAGAGTTGGGGAGGGACTGGACCATAGCATAATTTGGGAAAAGGACAGTTTAGTGAGCGCAGGGATGTCAGGTGAATGCAACTTGGTGCAAGCTAAAACACAGCAGCACAATTTTAAATGACCTCACGTTTATGGAGGGTAAAATATGGCAAATCAGCCAAAAAGGTTTTGAAATAGTCAAGTTTAAAATTAACAGAGACACAAATGAGGAGCCCAGTAGCAGGTGAGTAGATACTGGGTAGAAAGTTAGGCGATGTCGATAGGCAATCACAGTGATGGCTCAGATATGCGGCTGGAAGCAAATCCTGGGAGTTAAATATGACACGAAGTTGCAAACAGTATGATTTAGTCTCAGTCAATTGTCATGGATACAAATAACAGCTCAGGAAGGGTTGGGCTAGGGACTAAGAAGAGGCCTCACCAGCTTCATAAATCCTGTAATGACTTCTGATTAATAAAATTTAATTTTATGTTAGAATTGAAAATAAAAATAAGGCTAAAATACATCTATTCCTCTCTTTAGTGACTGGCAAAGGGAGAAAGATAAAAAACAGAACTCCTTGTTGTTTAATTTCAATCCAAATGAGAGTACTAGGGGCAAGAGAATGGATTCTGCCCTGATGTGATGTGGAGGAGTAACATCTTTTATTAATGGGCTCAGAGGTCCTTGCACATTGTGTCAGTAGAGAACTCTCTGCAGTGGTTTTGAAATAGCCGCTGTTAAAATATTGGGGTATCGATGTCACCTTGCTCCCTCTCCATCATCCCACCATCACCACTATGCAAAGCAGGACAAAGCCAACCCAACCAATTACTGCCCCATCAGTCTCCTCTCGACCATCAGTAAAGTGATGGAAGGTGTCACTAACAGTGCTATCAAGCAGCACCTGCTCAGCAATAACCTGCTCAGTGACGCCCAGTTTGGGTTCCGCCCGGGGCCACTCAGCTCCTGACCTCATTACAGCCTTGGTTCAAACATGGACAAAAGGGCTGAATTACTGCCATATAAAGAAGATGGTTGTGGTTGTTGGAAACAAGTCGTCTCAGCTCGAGGACGTCTCTGCAGGAGTTCCTCAGGCTGGTTTCCTAGGCCAAAATATCATCAGCTGCTTCATCAGTGACCTTGCCTCTATCATAAGGTCAGAAGTGGGGATCTTCACCAATGATCACAATGTTCAGCACCATTCATGACTCCTCAGATACTGAAGCAGTCCATGTTTAAATGCAACAAGGTCTGGACAATATCCAGGCTTGGGCTGACAAGTAGCAAGTAACATTTGTACAGACAAATGCCAGGCTATGACCATCTCCAATAAGAGACAATCCTAACCACTGTCTCTTGAAATTCAATGCTGATACCATCACTGAATCCCCACTATCAACATCCTGGAGGTTACTATTGACCAGAAACTCAGCTGGACCCACCACATAAACACAGTGGCTACAAGAGCAGGTCAGAGGTTAGGAAGATCGTGGTGAGTAACTCACCTCCTGACTCCCTAAAACCTATCCACCACCTACAAGACACAAGTCAGGAGTGTGATCGAATACTCCCTATTTGCCTGGATGGGTGCAGCTCTAATAACACTCAAGAAGGTTGACACCATTCAAGACCAAGAGCCCACTTGATTGACACTACATCCACAAGCACCCACTTCCTCTACCACCGACGCTCTGCAGCAGCGGTGTATATCATCTATAAAATGCACCTCAGAAATTCATTCAGGCTCCTTAGACAACTTCCAAACCATGACCACTTCTATCTAGAAGGACAAGGGCCACAGATACATGGGAACACCGCCACCTCCAAGTTCCCTCCAAGCCACTCACCGTCCTGACTTGGAAATACATCGCCATTCCTTCACTGTCACTGGGTCAAAATCCTGGATTTCCCTCCCTAAGGGCATTGTGGGTCAACCTATAGCAGGTTGACTATAGTGGTTCAAGAAGGCAGTTCATCACCACCTTCTCAAGGGCAACTGGGGACTGACAATAAATGCTGGCTCAGCCAGAGACGCTCATATTCCACAGGTTAGTTAAAAAAAAAATACTGGATGGGGTCTTGGGTAACCTTTCAAACTTCTTTCACAACAGTGGCACTCCATCCACTGAAACTTAATCAATGAAACAATTTAGCTGATTGTTCTTGTTGAAATTAAGACTGTTCACAATTTTGATTTCTGAGTGTCTGTGACGACTGTTAAATTATAAGCACTAACTGAACAGCCAATCTGGCTTCAGTAAATAAACAAGGTGAATTAATTTATCATTTTCAATTTGCAAGTTCTTCCACCATTTAAATTAACTGCAACAATTTATTTTTATTATCTATTGTTTAAAATTATAAACGTACAAAAGATAAAAAGTTCCCTTCACATTCCATTAGAATTCGCGATATTGGTGGAAACTATAGATAATTGTACAATTCGCATAATCTTAACATTTCCCATCAAAGAAATTAAAACCAACAAAATGAAATACCAATATCTGTTCATTTCAAAGATTAATTCTGCCTCTTTACCTCACTATTTATCCACAATTGACTCATTGATTCAAATTTCCACTAACGGACATTCATGTCTCACCTTATCCAGCTCATCCTCCAGTTGACATGTGTCCAGCCCAAGTTCACTGAAATGATTTTCCTTTACTGTCTTTATGACACTGTACATCTCAGAATAATCAGAAGCTGTCAGATGTGAGAAGTTGATATGGGGTGGAATCAGATCATGGCTCAGAACTTTGGAATTCAGGTATCCAATAATCTTTTCAGAATTTCTGCCAACAACAACAAAAAAAGAATGAAAGGTACAGACCATATCTTGTGTGTCAAACACACAGCAATGATACTGCCAGCACAGTGAACAGTGATGTCTTACACTCAGTACAATATCCAACCACTGGAAAGGGTACAGTGGAGATTTATGAGAAAGTGGCCTGGGCTGAAGAGTTTCAGATTTTAGTTATGAACAGAGATTGGACAGACTGGGGTTTCCTTGGAGCAGAGGAGACTTGGCGGGGGAGGGACATAATTGTCTGGTGAATGTTCTCCTGAACCAAATCCAATGCTTTATTATGAAGGGCATTATTATTATAAATTATGAACGGCATAGGTAGGGTAGGCTGAAAGAAATTCTTCCCTTTTGGTAGACGGATCAATGACCAGGGGCAAAGATTTTAGGTAAGGGGCAGAAGATTAAAAAGGGATGTGAGGAAAGTTTTCTTCACCCATAGGGTAGTGAGCATCTGGAATTCACTGCCAGTAAGGGTGGTAGAGGAAGAAACCATCATAATAATAAAGATGTATTTAGATAACAAGAAGAGTCTAGGCCCAAAACGTCAGCCTTCCTGCTCCTCTGATGCTGCTTGGCCTGCTGTGTTCATCCAGCTCTACACCTTGTTATCTCAGATTCTCCAGCATCTGCAGTTCCTACTATCTTTGAATAATTAGGTGGTTGTTTTTGGACCAACACAGAAGCGATGGGCCCAAGGCCATTTTCTGTGCTGTAGACCTGTATGACTCTATGACACATGAACCACATCACAATTCGAACAATTTCATAACATATCATACTTCGAGCATATTCCGAAAGTGCAAACAATAAAACCTCAGAAGTTACTCTCCCATTAACAAAGAACACAACCCAAAACAAAAAAAAACAGGGCCGGACTAAATCCTTCAGCCAATCATGTCTACCCTGCCATTCAATGAGATCATGGCTGGTCTTGGTGTTTAACTCCTCTTTCCTCCCAGGCTCCCTGCCGTATCTATCAAAAACATCTCTCTATCCCAGCTTTAGATGTATTGAACAATAGAGCAACCATCGCCTCTGCGGTAGAGAATTCCAAAACTTCAGAACACTTCGAATGAAGTAATTTCTCATCTCAGTGCCTTATCCAGAGACTGTGACCTATGTTTTTGAGTCTGCTTGTGTCTCGGCATCTATCCTATCAAACCCCCTCAGAATATCATATATGTATATGAAATTGTCACTCATTCTTTTGAATTCCAGAGAATACCAATTCATTTTCTCAGCTTCTCATCATAGGATAGGTAATGAATTTTGAGCTGCATTTGGTTCAAGCTGTTCTGGTGCATAAATCATAAAAAGTGAACGTGCAGGTTCAATACCTAATCAAAGTGCCTAATGGGGAGCTCACCTTCATTATAAGAAAAACTATATTTAAAAGTGAAATCTTATACTTTAGTTCCCCAGGTTATTGGAGTAACCACATCGCGAATACTATGTGCAGTTTTGGTCTCCTTCTCTAAGGAAAGGATGCAAATGCATTGGATTTGGTTCAGGAGAACATTCACCAGATTGTTATCTGGACCGAGTGGGTTGTTTTATGAGGGAAGGTTGGACAGACTGGGCTTGTTTCCACTGGAGTGGGTCAATCAGCTCAGATGGCTGGCAAGTTGGTTTGTGATACAGAGTGAGGCCAACAGTGACAGTTCAATTCCCACACTGGCTAAAGTTACCATGAAGGACTCTGCTTCTCAGCCTCTCCCCTTGCCTGAGGCACAGTGACCCTCAGGTTAAACTGCCACCAGCTGTCTCTCTCTAATGGGAGAACAGCCTGTGGTCTGGTAAGATTATGGCAATTTTACCTTTTTCAACTGGAATTTAGAAAAGTAAAGGATAACCTGATTAAAGGGTATCAGATCCTGAATAACAAGGTGGACATGGAAAGGATGTTTCCTCCTTTGGGTGAGCCCAGAACTAGTGGGTACTGTTTAATATTAGGGGTTGCCTTTCAGGACAAAGGTGAGAAAATAAAAATCTCAATCTTGTCCAAATTTACAACCAACTGCTTCTGAAGGAAGTGAAGGTGTGGCCATTGAATATTCTTAAGACAGGTGGATAAATTCTTGTTAGGGACAGGAGTCACGGGTTATCAGGGAATTCGAAATACAGATCAGTCATGATTTTATCGAAATAAAATAAGGGAACAGAAATTGCTGCAGAAACTCAAAGTTTGGCAGAATCCGTACAGAGAACGATGATCTCTTAGATGAATTTGAATTATAGATCGTATGATCTTACTAAATGTTACAGCAGGCTCAAGAGGCTGACTGCTCCACCTCTGCTCCAATTTCACATGTTCATAGGACAACCCCCGACATTCCAAGAACCAATTTAGCAAACCTTTGCCTACCATCTCCAATGCGAGTATGCTCTTTCTGAAATGTGTAAACCAAAACTAGACTCAGAACTGCAGATCTGGTTTCAGCAGAACCTTAATTAATTATTCCTGCACTCCAGTACCTTTACAATAAAGCCAAAATGGCATTTGCTTTTCTAATTTTTTTCTTCCTGGGCTTGCAGATATTTTCTAAATCAATTTGCTCAGTGATATTATTGCACATTTTCTCATTGGAGCATAGGGAGCCGAGATGCAACCTGACCGAAGTTTATAAAATAAAGAGGGGCATAGATAAAATTAATGGTAGTTGTCCTTTCCATAGGATGAAGGATTTCAAGGCCAGGGGACACATTTTTAAGGTGAGAGGAAAGAGATTTAAAGAAGACATGGGTGGCAAATTTTTTTACACAGAGGGTGGTTCGTGTGTGTAATGAACTTCCTGAGGAAGTGGAGGACGTGGATGCAATGACAACATTTAAAAGGCATTTGGAAAAGTACATGAATAGGAAAGGTTTCTAGGGATATGGCCAGGAGCAGGCAGGTAGGATTAGTTTAGTTTGGGATTACGTTTGGCATGGACTGGTTGGACCGAAGCATCCGTTTCCCTGTTGTATGACTCTACAACTATGACTATAACCTCTACAGCAGGTGGGACTTGAACCTATGCCTCCTGTCTCACAGACAGGTATACTCCCATTTTGCCACAAGAATTCGCTTCCTGTTCTTGCATTGTGACTTTGTATCTTCCTTTTAATCTCTGAACACGTTCACATTTCACACATTTTAAAAAACATTCACAGTTCTACATATTCATACTCCATCTGCTTTTTTGCTCCCCACCCACTTAATCGCTCTATATCCTTGACACTGACTGTCTTTCCCATCAAGATTTGTATCATCAGCAAACTTGATACAATTTCATCTACAAACATAGAAATGTTCTGAGGAAGGGTCACTCAACCTGAAAGGTTAAGACTGATTTCTCTCCACAGAAACTGCCAGACCCTGCTGAGCTTTTCCAGCAATTTCTGTTTTTGTTTCTGATTTACAGCATCCATTGTTCTTTCAGTTGTTATATAATTTACTCTATCTGTTCAGTCATTAATATAGATTGTAAAGTAGCTCGAGCACCAGCACTGATGCTCATGGCAACTCCTGCTCATAGCCTGCCAACTGAAAAATGCCCTGCTCACGGCCACTCTCTGCTTCCCATATGTTAATCAATTCTGTATCCATGCTAACATTCCCCCTGAATCCACAAGTCCTTATTTTTCCTGGTTAATATCAGAAGCATATATGCTAACGATGACAGTGATGTCAGTTCAAAGGCGTGCAAGTTAGATGGATTGACCATGCTAAATTATCCATTGTGTGCCAGGATGTGTAGGTTAGGTGGATTGGCCATGCTAAATTACCCATAGTGT
>NW_025971177.1:0-597 GCF_021869965.1 Rhincodon typus | reverse complement strand
GTTTAGGGATGTGTAGGTTAGGTGGATTGGCCATGCTAAATTACCCACAGTGTTTAGGGATGTGTAGATTAGATGGACTGGCCATGCTAAATTACCCATAGTGTTTAGGGATGTGTAGATTAGATGGACTGGCCATGCTAAATTACCCATAGCATTTAGGGATGTGTAGGTGAGGTGTGCTAACTATGGGAAATGCAGTGTCACATGGATAGATTAGGGGATGGGTCTGGGTGCGATGCTCTTCAGAGGGCTGCTGTGGACTTGTTGGGCTGAATGGCCTGTTTTCACACCTGGAGATTCTATATAAAATCTCTGCCACAGCCTGAGGCTAAGACAAAGAACCAAAGTGAATGTCTGACTCATAAACTCTCATGAGTTACTGTAATAATTATAGGATATCCAGGAGAAAGAAATCAAATATACTTTTCAGAACACAGAATGATTCGGGTAAAAAGATGCCATTTGACACAAAGGGCCCATCCCTCATTGGCTGACAATTATTGAACCTGCCCACATCTCACAACACTTGGGCAATCTGACACCCTTTTTGCATAATTCCACCATGAATAGTTTGCAAAGGTCTCTCCTTTTCAGTAA
>NW_025971176.1:10149-11003 GCF_021869965.1 Rhincodon typus | reverse complement strand
CTATCTCCATCACCCCCTCCAGCCCCCTACACCCCCTCCCTATCTCCGTCACCCCCTTAAGTCCCCTCTCTGTCTGTGATACGGTGATGACTCTCTCTCTCCCCCTCTCCCTCACCCTGACCGTAGGGTGCCCCCGGAGGATGGCGGAGGCGGAGGAGGCTGGGGCTCGGAGCCGAGCGAACGGAGGGACGTGATCGTGGAGGGGATGTTCGACATGAGCGACAGCCGTGTCATCGTCGTTTCCCCCGACCTGCAGAGGCGGCTGCGGGGTCCCCCGAGCGAGATCCTGCCTCGGAACATCTTTGAATCCATGTGAGCCCTTTGGAATCCGCTCAGCGGGGCGGGGGGGCCGGGCGCGCACCGTTTGTTGCCCCCTTGAGTGGGTGAGCTGCCCTCTTGAACCGCTAGAGTCCCTGTGCCATGCGTTGACCCCCCCCCCCAGTGCACCCCGGGGATTCTGACCCAGCGACGCTTTTTTTTTTTTTTTTTTTTTTTTTTTTTTTTTTTTTTTTTTTTTCGGGGGTGGAATGTGGAGGGGACTGGGTGTTCGCACGTTTCTGCTACCCCTTGTCCTTTGGGATGGAAGCAGGTCGCAGGGTTTGGAAGGAGCTGCCTGAGGATCTTCGGTGGATTCCTTGGTCTTCTAGACGGGATGCTCTGCGGCTGCTGAGCTCGGGGGGGAGGGAGTGGGATGTGGTGCCAATCGAGGAGGGTCGGCTGCTTTGTCCCTGGGACGGTGTCGAGCTTCTCGAGAGTTTGTCAGAGCCGCCCCCGGTCCAGGGGCAAGTGGGGAGTATTCCCTTCCTTTCCTGCCTTGTGCCTTGTCGATGGTGGGACAGGCTGAGAGAGAGGGG
>NW_025971176.1:9285-10139 GCF_021869965.1 Rhincodon typus | reverse complement strand
CTATCTCCATCACCCCCTCCAGCCCCCTACACCCCCTCCCTATCTCCGTCACCCCCTTAAGTCCCCTCTCTGTCTGTGATACGGTGATGACTCTCTCTCTCCCCCTCTCCCTCACCCTGACCGTAGGGTGCCCCCGGAGGATGGCGGAGGCGGAGGAGGCTGGGGCTCGGAGCCGAGCGAACGGAGGGACGTGATCGTGGAGGGGATGTTCGACATGAGCGACAGCCGTGTCATCGTCGTTTCCCCCGACCTGCAGAGGCGGCTGCGGGGTCCCCCGAGCGAGATCCTGCCTCGGAACATCTTTGAATCCATGTGAGCCCTTTGGAATCCGCTCAGCGGGGCGGGGGGGCCGGGCGCGCACCGTTTGTTGCCCCCTTGAGTGGGTGAGCTGCCCTCTTGAACCGCTAGAGTCCCTGTGCCATGCGTTGACCCCCCCCCCCAGTGCACCCCGGGGATTCTGACCCAGCGACGCTTTTTTTTTTTTTTTTTTTTTTTTTTTTTTTTTTTTTTTTTTTTTCGGGGGTGGAATGTGGAGGGGACTGGGTGTTCGCACGTTTCTGCTACCCCTTGTCCTTTGGGATGGAAGCAGGTCGCAGGGTTTGGAAGGAGCTGCCTGAGGATCTTCGGTGGATTCCTTGGTCTTCTAGACGGGATGCTCTGCGGCTGCTGAGCTCGGGGGGGAGGGAGTGGGATGTGGTGCCAATCGAGGAGGGTCGGCTGCTTTGTCCCTGGGACGGTGTCGAGCTTCTCGAGAGTTTGTCAGAGCCGCCCCCGGTCCAGGGGCAAGTGGGGAGTATTCCCTTCCTTTCCTGCCTTGTGCCTTGTCGATGGTGGGACAGGCTGAGAGAGAGGGG
>NW_025971176.1:8266-8785 GCF_021869965.1 Rhincodon typus | reverse complement strand
AGACAAAGAGAGAGGTGGGTGCGAGCGGTGGGTAGAGACAGAGAGAGCTGGGTGTGAGCGGTGGGTAGAGGGACAGGTAGCTGGGTGTGAGCGGTGGGTACAGAGAGAGAGGGAGCTGGGTGTGAGCAGTGGGTAGAGAGTGAGAATGAGCTGGGTGCGAGCAGTGGGTAGAGACAGAGAGAGCTGGGTGTGAGCAGTGGACAGAGGGAGCTGGGTTTGAGCGGTGGGTAGAGAGAGAGAGGGAGCTGGGTGTGAGCGGTGGGTAGAGAGAGAGGGAGAGCTGGGTGTGAGCGGTGGGTAGACACAGAGAGAGCTGGGTGTGAGCAGTGGGTACAGAGAGAGATAGAGCTGGGTGTGAGCGGTGGGTACAGAGAGAGAGAGAGCTGGGTGTGAGCAGTGGGTACAGAGCAAGAGGGAGCAAATGTGAGTGGTGGGTAGAGGGAGAGAGAGAGCTGAGTGTGAGCATTGGGTAGAGAGAGAGAGAGAGCTGGGTGTGAGCGGTGGGTACAGAGAGAGAGA
>NW_025971176.1:7355-7766 GCF_021869965.1 Rhincodon typus | reverse complement strand
CTGTACCCACCGCTCACACCCAGCTCCCTCTCTCTCTGTACCCACCGCTCACACCCAGCTCCCTCTCTCTCTGTACCCGCCACTCACACCCAGTTCTCTCTCTCTCTCTCCCTCTACCCACCGCTCACACCCAGCTCTCTCTCTCTCTCTCTCTGTACCCACCGCTCACACCCAGCTCTCTCTCTGTCTCAACCCAGTGCTCACACCCAGCTCTCTCCCTCTCCCTCTACCCACCGCTCAAACCCAGCTCCCTCTACCCACGGCTCACACCCAGCTCTCTCTGTCTCTACCCACCGCTCACACTCAGCTCTCTCTGTGTCTACCCACTGCTCACACCCAGCTCTCTCTCTCTCCCTCTACCCACTGCTCACACTCAGCTCTCTCTCTCCCTCTACCCACCACTCACATTTG
>NW_025971176.1:5443-7255 GCF_021869965.1 Rhincodon typus | reverse complement strand
CTCTCTCTCTGTACCCACCGCTCACACCCAGCTCCCTCTCTCTGTGTCTCTACCCACCGCTCACACCCAGCTCCCTCTCTCTCTACCCACCGCTCACACCCAGCTCCCTCTCTCCCTCTACCCACCGCTCAAACTGAGCTGCCTCTACCCACCGCTCACACCCAGCTCTCTCTGTCTCTACCCACCGCTCACACCCAGCTCATTCTCACTCTCTACCCTGCTCACACCCAGCTCCCTCTCTCTCTCTACCCACTGCTCACACCCAGCTCCCTCTCTCTCTCTACCCACCGCTCACACCTAGCTCTCTGTCTCTCTCTGTCTCTACCCACCGCTCACACCCAGCTCTCCCTCTCTCTCTCGCACACACTCGGCCTGCTGTATTCACTGCCGTACCCAGCGTGTTGACAACGCAGACCCCGCACATGTCGACGGTGAGCAGTGTCTGGTAGATGGTGGCCCCTCCCTCGTGGTTCATGAAAAGGTGGTACAGCACGCTGCCCAGCTGGGGTGCCACACACGCCATGTAGTGAGCCACTGCCAGCCACGGTACGGTGATCTGGGACCAGGGAATGGCCAGGGGCAGCAGGAACAGGAAGAACAGCAGCGGGATACCTGGGCAGAGAACACAGAGAGAGAGAGTAATTATTAAGGGGCGATCTACACCTTCCCCTCCCCACTCTAAACCCAACAGCAAACCCTCATCCCACTCACGCGGAGTTTAATTCGGATAAACGCGAGGCGCTGCATTTTGGAGAAAGAGGAACCAGGGCAGGACTTTATACACTACATGGTCAGGTCCTGGGGGAGCGTCACTGAACAGAGAGAGCTTTGCGGGGGGCAGGTACATAGTTCCTGGAAAGTGGGGGTCGCGGGTAGACAGGGCGGTGAGGAAGGGGTTTGGGACGCTTGGTCAGTGCGCTGAGCGTAGGGAGTTGGGAGGGTCATGTTGCGGCTGTGAGGCCACTTTTGGGAATACTGCGTTCGATCGCGGTCTCCCTGCTACAGGATGGATGTTGGGAAAGGGGTTCGGAAAAGGGATGTCGGAGGGTTTGAGCTACAGGGAGAGGCTGAGGGCTGTTTTCCCCGGAGCGTCGGAGGCTGAGGGGAGGTGACCCTTTTAGAGGTTTATAAAATCATGAGCGACATGGATAGCTTCCCCCCAGGGTACGGAGGGGCTCCAAAACTAGAGGGGCGTAGGTTTAAGGTGAGAGGGGGAAAAGGGGGTAACTTTTTTTCACACAGAGGGTGGTGCGTGTATGGAACGAGCTGCCAGAGGAAGTGGGCGGGGGCCGGTACAACATTTAAAAGGCATCTGGATGGAGACGTGGATAGGACGGGTTTAGAGGGACATGGGCCAAACGCTGGGAAATGGGACTAGATTAATTTAGGATAGCGGGTCAGCATGGACGAGTTGGACTGAAGGGTCTGTTTCAGAGCTATACATTTCTATGACTCAATATAGACGGGAACCGTGCGCGGTGCTCCCGGTGCGGGTCTGACCGAGGGATATGGAGACAGGAACCGTGCGCGGTGCTCCCGGTGCGGGTCTGACCGAGGGATACGGAGACGGGAACCGTGCGCGGTGCTCCCAGTGCAGGTCTGACCGAGGGAGATGGAAACTGTGCATGGTGCTCCCGGTGCGGGGTCTGACCGAGGAGACGGAGACGGGAGCCGTGCGAGGTGCTCCCGGTGCCCGTCTGACCAAGAGAGACGGGAAATGTGCGCGGTGCTCCCAGTGCGGGTCTGACCGAGGGTTACAGAGACGTGAACCGTGCGCGGTGCGGGTCTGACCGAGGGATACAGAGACGGGAA
>NW_025971176.1:4160-4943 GCF_021869965.1 Rhincodon typus | reverse complement strand
GTGTAGTGTGTGTGTGTGTGTAGTGTGTGTGGTGTGTGTGTGTAGTGTGTGTGTTGTGTGTATGTAGTGTGTGTATGCAGCCCCCCGCTACTGATCGGTCTCCCTCCCCAGCCCTGGGTGGCCTTCCATCTGTAGCCAGAATGTCGTTCCTCAGAAACACAGACCGCATCTTTGCTCCTGTCCCTCAAATGCCTCTCGCTACAAGGACCAGCGTCCCGCACACCTTCTGCTGTTCGTGCTGGGCTTACGATCAGCCACTGGTGTGTGTCTGAGACACGAATCTCGACGAGTCTCCCTCCGGAGCGAATCGACTGGACGCTGGGGTGGGGGAGCGAGCGTGGGGTTTGAGGGGTCCTGCGGACGGAGGTTTCGCGGTGAAATCAAGAAGGATTCTCTCTCTCTCTCTGTTTCAGAATTCGACCTCTCGACGTGGAGTTTATGAAGGCCGTTCACGAGAAGGTGAATATCGTCCCCGTCATCGCCAAAGCGGACACCCTGACCCCTGCAGAGGTGGCACAAACGAAGCAGAAGGTGATGGCATTGCGGGGGGCACGGGAAGGAGAGGAGATGGGAATTCAGATACTACCCAGCTGTCCCCACCGCTCCCTTCTCTGTGTGCCACAGTTAGACACACATCCTGGGAGCACCGCGCACGGTTCCCGTCTCCATATCCCTCAGTCAGACCTGCACCGCGCGCGGTTCCCGTATCCCTCGGTCAGACCCTCACCGGGAGCACCGCGCACGGTTCCCGTATCCCTCGGTCAGACCCTCACCGGGAGCACC
>NW_025971176.1:2430-3660 GCF_021869965.1 Rhincodon typus | reverse complement strand
CCCCCCCACATTTCCAAACCCTCTCTCTGTCCTTCTACCCCCGATCTCTCTCCTTTTCTCTCTAAACATCCCTAATCCCTCTCTCGCTCCATCACAATCCCTTTCTCTCTCTAAATTCCCACTCCCTCTCCCATTCTCACTCTCTCCCTCCCTCCATCCCCAATCACTCTCTCTCTCTGTCTCCAATGCCCCCCCCTTCCATTTCCAGCCTCTCTCTTTGTCTCTCTCCATTCCCAATCCCTCTCTCTCTCTTTCCATCCCCAATTGCTCTCTCTCCATCCCCAACTCCTGTCTCTCTATCTCCAAACCCTCACCCTCCCTCAGTCTCCAATCCCTGTCTCTCTGTCTCTCCATCTCCATCCCTCTGTCTTCCTCTCTCTCTATCCCCAAACCCTCACTTTCCCTCCGTCTCCGAACCCTCGCTCTCCCTCAGCCTCCCATGCCTCTCTTTCTGTCTCACCACTTCCAATCCCCTTCTCTCTCTCTCCATCCCAAATACTTCACTCTCATTCTCCAATCCCTCCCTCTCCTTCACCTCCATTCTCTCTCAATCTCTCTGACCATCTCCAATCACTCTCTCCTTCCCTCTCCCTTTCTCTGCATGTCCCCTCTCTCTGTTTATCCCTCTGTTTTTCTCTCTCTCTATGTATATATATCCCTCTATCTCTGTCTATCCTATCTTCACTCTATCTTCACCATCTCTTTCTCTACTCTCAATCGCTCGCTCTTCGTTTATGTCCCTGAAAATCTCTCTCTCTCTGTGTCCTCTGTATCTCCATCTCTCTCTCTCACTCATCATTTTCTTGCAGTTTGTCTCTATCTCTCTGTCTCTCTCTCTCTCTTCCTCTGACATTCTCTCTCTCTCTCTCTCTCTCTCTCGGTGCACATCTCTGTAAATGACTGTACAGGAGGACACGGTGGGGAGTTGGTTTCGGAGATGGAGATGGCTATGTGGTTGGGGTTTTGCAGGATTTTGGTGATAGTTCCAGTGTGGCCAGGCTCGGTCAGACCCGCACCGGGGGCACCGCGCGCGGTTCCCGTCTCCCTCGGTCAGATCCGCACCGGGAGCACCGCGCACGGTTCCCGTCTCCGTATCCCTCGGTCAGACCCGTACCGGGAGCACCGCGCGCGGTTCCCGTCTCCGTATCCCTCGGTCAGACCCGCGCCGGGGGCTCCGCGCGCGGTTCCCGTCTCCCTCGGTCAGACCCGCACCGAGGGCACCGCGCACGG
>NW_025971176.1:1231-1930 GCF_021869965.1 Rhincodon typus | reverse complement strand
GTCTCTCTCCCTCGGTCTCTGTCAGGGACACCTGTTACAGAGGGGGGTCTCTCTCACACTCTCCCTCTGTTAGAGAGGGAGCATGTCTCTCTCTCTCTCGGCCAAGACCCCTCTCAACTTGTTGTGCAGCGAGAGTGTCGCTGGCGGGAGTAGTGTCCGAGATGGCTATTCGACTGCAGCAGGCGGCCCTCCCCTTGCCGTCAGAGAAGACGGAGCCTGTGACAGACCAGGGAGACACACGCTTCGTGTTATATGCAACGTGCAGACTCTTTATTCCCCCCTTTTCGATCGTCTCTCAGTCCAGCTCCCACTTCCCCCTCCAAATCCACATCACACCCCAACCCCCAATTCTCCAGGAAAAGACATTCCTACCCCCGCTCCCCCTGGATTGGATTTATTCCTGGATCTCGTGCGTGGCCGGCTTGGTGTTGGTAACTTTATGAAACCGTCTCCAAAAAAATTAACACCCACACAGACCCCATCTCCTACCGTTTCCCTGTATCCAGCTCACATCAGGCTATTTTCCCAGATATTCCAGGCTCCCCAAGACGGGAACCGTGCGCGGTGCCCCCGGCGCGGGTCTGACCGAGGGATACGGAGATGGGAACCGTGCGCGGTGCCCCCGGCGCGGGTCTGACCAAGGGATATGGAGACGGGAACCATGCGCGGGTCTGACCAAGGGATACGGAGACGGGAACC
>NW_025971176.1:0-731 GCF_021869965.1 Rhincodon typus | reverse complement strand
CTGTGTCTCTATCTCTCATTCTCTCTATGTCCCTAAATCTCTCTCTGTCCATCGCTCGCTCTCTGTACGTCTGTCCCTCTCTCTCTCTATCTGTCTCTCCATCTGCCCCTTCTCTCTTTCTCTTTCTCTCTCTGTCACCATCTCTCTCTGGGTCTCTGTCTCTGTTGATCTCTCTCCCTCCTTTTCTCTCTCTCTCTCTCTGTCCATCTCTCTCTGTGTTGCTATCTCTCTCTGTATCTCTGCCTTTGTCTCCATCTCCCTCTCTATGTCTCTCTCTCTCTGAATCTCTCTCCTGCCTCTGTCTCTCCCTCTCTTTCTGTCTATTTGACATTGACTATCTTTCTATCTTATCTCTCCATCTCCCTATATGTCTGTCCATCTTGGTGTCTCTCAGTCTCGGTTTCTATCCCTCTCTGGCACTCTCTCTATCTCTACCTCCTCTCTTTCTGCCTGTCACCTCTTTCTGTCTCTCTCTCTGTCACTTTCTGTCTGTCTCTCTTTTCTGTCAGTCCCCCCAATATTGTATAAAACAGCACCTCGCACGGTTCCCGTCTCCGTATCCCTCGGTCAGACCCGCACCGGGAGCACCGCGCACGGTTCCCGTCTCCGTATCCCTCGGTCAGACCCGCACCGGGAGCACCGCGCACGGTTCCCGTCTCCGTATCCCTCGGTCAGACCCGCACCGGGAGCACCGCGCACGGTTCCCGTCTCCGTATCCCTCGGTCAGACCC
>NW_025971175.1:0-11004 GCF_021869965.1 Rhincodon typus | reverse complement strand
GAGATAACAAGGTGTAGAGCTGGATGAACACAGCAGGCCAAGCAGCATCAGAGGAGCAGGAAGGCTGACGTTTCGGGCCTAGACCCTTCTTCAGAAAATGTTTGTTTTGATTCAATAGTTAGACAAAAAAAAATGAAAGATTGATGAATGGTTCATGATGTTATAAGTCTGAAGCGACAGTGCGTTTAGGCCTGTTGGAGGTTTGCACAGGTTGGAACAGTGAAATTTATTTCTATTTCCTCTCTTCATTCTTGACTGCTGGCTTTACTTGAGGTCCTTTGTGGCAAACAAACAGAAGAAGAGATGATTTTTAACAAAAGCACAAACCAGCCTCAAAGCATAATGACCAACAACATCTCATTGTCATATTCAACAGCAAAATGAAAAAAAAAACACTCAAATCACAGAGAGGTTATAATCAAAGAAATCGTTTTCCTGATTTTTGGGTTTCTGACAGGTAACTTAATGTAATGTCTTAATGGGCTGTGTCTTGAAAGTGTGAGGTTTGTACATATGCCTTTTGTTACCATTTGCTGGAAGTTTATGTTCTTAGAATAGTTAAATGCATGGGTATGTCTATGTGCTTGGAGTTGAGATTTAGCTTTTGAGGGAAGCAGAAGTTATCCAGAGTTCCTATGAATTATTCAGAGGGCTTAGAGACAAAATTTTCCAGATTCATTTATTCTGTGCTACAAAGTCATTCATATGGAATCTTTGGAAAGGGTACAGAAAAGATTTACCAGGATTTTGCCTGATATGGGCGATTTTATCTATGAATAAAGGTTGGATAGATTGGGTTTGTTTTCACTGGAACACAGGAGGTTGAGGGGCGACCTGATAGAAGTTTATAAGATTGTGAATGGCATGGATAGAGTGGAAAGTATGAAGCTTTTTCCTGGGGTGGAAGGGTCAATTACTAGGGCACACAGGTTCAAGGTGCAGGTGGGGGGATGTTTAAAAGAGATGTGTGAGGCAAATATTTCACACAAAGGGTGGTGAGTGCCTGGAACGAGCTGCTAGAGGACGTGGTGGAAACAGACACAATAGCAGAATTTAAGAAGTACCTGGACAAATACATGAATAGGAAGGGAACAGAGAGATACAGATCCTGTAACTGAAGACAGTTTTAGTATGGAAGGGCAAAATGTGTCGGTGCAGGCTTGGAGGGCCGAAGGGTCTGTTCCTGTGCTGTATTGTTCTTTGGTCTTTGTTTGTTCTTTGAGCAAGAAGCATAAATCAGACTTTGAAGTGCTGAGAAGTCTTTTGATAACGTAATGTGCTATGTGGCATTCCTCAGAAAAGGAGTTTAATACAACAAAATGATCTAAGAATAAAAAGTTATTATTAATCTCAAACTGGAGTGTTGGAGTACAGTCAGTGGGAAAGAAGAGAAGCTTTTTTTAAAAATGTTTAGAGAAGAAGAAAAGGAATTGAAGCTGATTTGTGGATAGATCAGCACTGGAAGGAAATAAGTTAACAGCATAATAATAAGACAGCAAACTTTTTTATTAACTGGTACCTTCGGGGACGGTATGCCGGTTGATCAAATATTCCGGATGATCACAGGTCCACGTAACAGCAGTAAACCCTGACCAAGCGAAACTTTGAGTCATCAACATCCCTTCAAAAATATGTAAAAACATCAATATACTTCCTAACATCAATGTAAAAGCACACGGTATGTAATAGATACGTACTGCAGGATCATATACATTACCGTCATACTTTATTTACAACATGAATGCTCGGAGATCGCGGTATTTGATTTGCTTATTGCCGGCTTATCAGGAGTGCCGGTTGATTGAGGGGCCGGTTAAGACAAATGATGAAAAAAAAATGCTATCTATAGTTCCAGCAGATGAATTGAAATTTTGAGCACTTCAAGCCTATCAAAGTGTTAGAAAAGAATGGTCTCTCTTTCTCTGTCTCTCCTTTGGAAAGGAGTTACAATGGTTCTTAACAACATTACAGGACTAGATGTTGTTAGAATGGCAGCAATGTAGAAATCTGCACTAGGGTGGACTGATTTCAGATACAGATCTTGTTTCACTTCAATAAATAGTGGGTGGATTATTTTTACTGGATGTGTAAAAAATCTTTGAATCTGTGATATTCCTCCTCTGTTTATCTTCATTTCTATTGTGAATAAGCTGTTGTTTTGTTTTATTGTTAAAACAAAGACTGCAACATTGCATGCTTATGTTTTAGAAAAAGATCAATTTGGTTACACAAATAAAATATAAATATATATACATCCAATGATTTTTAACCAGTAAGCAAATCAATATGGAAAAGGCAGGAAAGTGGAGTTGAGGATTATCAGATCAGCCATGATCTCAATGAATGGTAGAGCAGACTCAATGGGCTGAATGGCTTACTTCTGTTCCTACATCTTGTGGTTTTATGGTCCATCCAGCCAGGTTCCAATTGGGAATCTGACTTGTCTGGTACCAACATCAGTTGGGCCTTCTCTCATCATGGTTGCGGCCATTAGATCGTAACAGCTGGCCTAAGTGAATTGGACTCCATCACAATCCCTGTCAGCCTGATTATTTGGGAGTGAAGAGTTTGCACTTGAATGCATTATTACGACACTGCTTAGCTCATTGAACCTCCAGGAGCACTGTCTACACGAGCAAAGCCCCATAGTCCCACTGCTGACCTGCTCAGATGCTGATTTTTGTATTTACTCAATGCCTGATGCAGCCTGGGTCCAGGGCTTCCTTGTGGGGATCTATAGCTTGAAGCATGGCCATGCTGTGGCCCTCACTCACCAAATTGAGCCTCTGTGTTTTCTTTGGCTCCACTTCTATATTCACACTGCCCTTCAAGTCTAATCCCCTCTGGCTTCATTAAGGTAGAGGAGCTGAATTGGACTATGATAGGTCTTCATCACAGATGCTTGCTCTGACTGATTGAAAACAGGTGGAAAAACAGGGATCAGATTAAAAAGACACCAGCAAAACGTTTCCCTCCTGAAACTTCCAGGTTCCTGATGATCAGTTAGACATCTTGGAGAAGGAGTTGAAATGGGCGGTGACCAGGAGATTAGTTTGGCCATTACGGGCCAGGTGAAGGTGCTCGGTGAAACAGTCACCAAGTCTATGTTTGGGCTCACCAATGTCAAGAGGACCACAGCAGGAGCACCGGACACAATAGACTAGGTTGGAGGAGATGCAGGTGAAACTCTGTCTCACCTGGAAGGACTGTTCAGGGCCCTGGATGGAGGTGGTGTGTGGGCAGGTGTTGCATCTTTTATGGTTACAGGGGAAGGTACCGGGCAGGTTGGAGTGGTTGGTGGGGAGTTTGGCGTGAACTAAGGAGTGGCGAAGGGAATGGTCCTTGCGGAAGGCAGAGAGGGGTGGGGAGTAGAAGGTGTTCTGCATGGTGGGGTCTAACTGGAGTTGATGGAAGTGTTTGAGGATGATACATTGGATGCAGAGGATGGTGGGCTGGAAAGTGAGGACAAGGGGGACCCTATCTTTATTATGTTTGGAGGGGTGGGTGGTTAAGAACTGACGAGCAGGGAATGGAGAAAGCACATGGAGGGCTGTCTGGATGATGGAGGGGGTAGAAAGGTGGACATCTGGGATGCTTGGGAGTAGAACATCTCCTCATCAGAGCAGATGTGATGGAGACGGAAGAATTGGTAAAATGGGATGGAGTTTCTGCAGGATGCAGGGTGGGAGAGGTGTAGTCCAGTCAGCTATGGGAGTCTGTGGGTTTCTAGTAAACGTCTGTCCATAAACTGTCACCAGAAATGGAAACAGAGAGATAAAGAAAGGGGAGGGAGTTGTCTGAGAGAGACCAAATGAATTTGAGGGTGGGCTGGTAGTTGTTAGCGAAGTTGATGAACTGCTCCAGTTCAGCCTGGGTGCAGGATGTAGTCATCAATGTAACAGCGGAAGAGCTGGGGAACAGTATCGGTGTACGGACTGAAGAGGAACTGTTCGCCATAACCGATAAACAGGCAGGCGGAGCGACGGCCTATGTGAGTGCCCATGGCCACCACCTGGATTTGGAGAAAGTGGTAAGAATTGAAGGAAAAGTTATTGAAGATGAGGACTAGTTCTGCGAGTTGGAGGAGGGTATTGGTGAGGGGGACTGGATGGGTCTGTTGGAGAGAAAAAAAACTGAGAACCTGTAGGCCATGCTTGTGGGGTATGGATGTGTATAGGGGTTGCACATATATAGTAAAGATGAAGTGCTGGGGGCCAGGGAATGGAGGTTTCCAAAGAGGTGGAGGGCATGGTTTGTATCCCAGATGAAGGTGGGGAGTGCCTGGACAAAGGGGGAGAGAATGGAATCCAGGTAGGAAGAGATGTGTTTGGTGGAGCAGGAGCATGCGGAGACAATGGGTCAGCTAAGGTAGTTGGGCCCGTGGATCTTGGGGAGTGGGTAGGTCCATTCTTCACAGCCAGAACATCCATTCTCAGATAAGGAGACTAAAACTGCACACAACACTCGAAAGAACAAAGAACAAAGAAAATTACAGCACAGGAACAGGCCCTTCGGCCCTCCAAGCCTGCACTGATCCAGATCCTCTATCTAAACCTGTCGCCCATTTTCCAAGGATCTGTATCCCTCTGCTCCTTGCCCATTCATGTATCTGTCGAGATACATCTTAAATGATGCTATCGTGCCCGCCTCTACCACCTCCACTGGCAACACATTCCAGGCACCCACGACCCTCTGCGTAAAGAACTTTCCACCCATATCTCCCTTAAACTTTTCCCCTCTCACCTTGAAATCGTGACCCCTTGTAATTGAGTCCCCCACTCTGGGAAAAAGCTTCTTGCTATCCACCCTGTCTCTCCCTCTCATGATTTTGTAGACCTCAATCAGGTCCCCCCTCAACCTCCGTCTTTCTAATGTAAATAATCCTAATCTATTCAACCTCTCTTCATAGCTAGCGCCCTCCACACCAGGCAACATTCTGGTGAACCTCCTCTGCACCCTCTCTAAAGCATCCATTTTCTGAAGAAGGGTCTAGGCCCAAAACATCAGATTTCCTGCTCTTCTGATGCTGCTTGGCCTGCTGTGTTCATCCAGCTCTACACCTTGTTATCTCACATCCTTTTGGTAATGTGGCGACCAGAACTGTACGCAGTATTCCAAATGTGGTCAAACCAAAGTCCTATACAACTGCAACATGACCTGCCAACTCTTGTACTCAATACCCCGTCCGATGAATGAAAGCATGCCATATGCCTTCTTGACCACTCTATCGACCTGCGTTGCCACCTTCAGGGTACAATGGACCTGAACACCCAGATCTCTCTGTCATCAATTTTCCCCAGGGCTTTTCCATTTACCACATAGTTCGATCTTGAGTTGGATCTTCCAAAATGCATCACCTCGCATTTGCCTGGATTGAACTCCATCTGCCATTTCCCCGCCCAACTTTCCAATCTATCTATATTCTGCTGCATTCTCCGACAGTCCCCTTCAATATCTGCTACTCACCAAATGAACTGAGTCTCGGATTGAGAGTGGTCACAGCTTAACTTTCCCTGGAGAACTGTACATGATACAATGCAGTCACATTGAGAAACACCACAGGAGATCTGCTAGTTCTTTTTAAATAACATCTATGATAGATCATGGAACTAGCACCATAGTATCTTAACCTTATCTCCACCCCATTATTTTTGCCTCTCAACCTTTTTCTTGGGCAAGTCCTTTGGCATCAAGGAAACTTGTACCCATTTCGGTTTGAGTAGCTTCTTTTAAAATTCATTCAAAGGATGTTAGCCTCAGTGCTTCTGGGGACAGGCTGGCCACTAATATTTATTATAAACTCACTGACTCCCACAGTTACCTTGACTGTACATCCTCACACCTTTCTTCCTGAAAAGACTCTATTCCATTCTCCCAATGCCTCCGACTCTGCCCCACCTGTTCCGATGATGCCAACTTCGACAAGGGCCCTCTGAAATGTCCACCTTCCTCCTGAACCGAGGATTCCCCAGCACTGTTGTCAACAGGGCCCTCAGCCGGTTCTAACTTATTTCCTGCACTTCTGCCCTCACCTCTTCTCTTCCCTCCCACAGCAGTGAAAGGCTCCCCCTTGCCCTCATCTACCTTCCCACCAACATCCACATCTAGAGGATTATTAGCCACTATTTCCATCACTTCCAGTGAGGTGGCACCACCAGACACACATTCCCTTCCCCTCCCTTGTCAGCCTTCCACAGGGACCGTTCCCTGGTCCACTCCTCCTTCACTCCCAATACACACAGCACCACTCCCTCCCCCCTTCCCCTTCCGCAACGACACTCTCCCAGCAGCCATAGAAGAATCATAGAATCCCCACAGTGTGCAAAGAGACCATTCAGCCCATTGAGTCCACACCAAACCTCCAAAGAACATCCCACCCAGACCCACCCAGACCCACACCCCCTCCCCTCCCCCCCTACCCTATGTCTGTAACCTTGCATTTCCCATGACCAATCTACCTAACCTGCACACCCTGGACACTACGGGAAATTTAGCATGGCCAATCCACCTAGCCTGCACACCTTTGTGACTGTGGGAGGAAACCGGAGCACCTAGAGGAAACCCACACAGACATTCAAGGAAATCCGTACAGACATGGGCAGGAAAGAGGGCAGTGGGAATCTACAACTCACTGCCTCAAGAGTGATAAAGGCAGAAACCATCATAACATTTAAGAAGCATTTAGATGTGTACTTATGATGCCAAGACATTGAAGAGTATGGGCCAAGTGGCAGAAGATGGGATTAGAATAGTTAAGTATTTGTTGTAGACTGGCATGGACTCATTGGACTGAAGGGCCTTTCTCTGTCCTATAGACCCCTATGACTTTAAGATGCACACATCAAATTGAATGGTGCAGCAGGCTCAACAGACTGAATGGCCTCCATCAGCCTTTCTCATTCGAAGTATGGATTGTCTGCTTCAGTAAATAAAGCTAACCACTCTCTCTCTCTTTCTCTCATTCATAAATGGGTTTTCACGAATGTTACTTAGATGGATGGAGAATGGCTGTACCTTGTTAACAGGAAATACCCTTAAGCTGGGCTTGGCGCATAAGGGCCGGCAGCTGATCTATTATTCAAGTGGAAAAGATTCGAGTTGTTCCATTGGGGAGTTGACAACCATTTTTTTTCCCTTAATGCATTATGTATCTTAAATAAACAAACATATCTGACTCAGTCATCTGCATGCCTTTTAGCTCTGACTGGGCTCGAGGGATCATGGCACATACTTTCCGCTCCATTTGATGGAATTCGGGATGGCTGCTCTGCTGGCAATGACCTTTTAATGTGTGCTTGGCATATTCATGTTAACATACTCCCTCCTTTACTTTTCAGAATGTGTTATCGCTTCTCTCTGGGAAGAGAAAGGAACAGTCTAGATGTTTCACTTCAAGCAAATGCAGCATTGTTACCCATCATAGCTTCACTGTCAGTGTTTCTTTCTACTGAAAGTCTCATCACCAGGTCACTCTTCTGTGCTGTACTCCAGTAGAATGTTTTATCAGGAAGATTTGCCAAGAATTGCTGAGGTACAACCCATATTATTCTGAAGTCTTACGCAAGCACTAAAAGGCAAAGTTACTGTTTGTTAAAATTGGAAAGATATCAATAAAGTGCATCTAGGAGATCAGTTAGTCACATGCCAGTGGTTAAGAAAATGTAACAAAGGAGAACATCAGTAAACATTTTAATTTAAACCATTTTCCTAACCAACCTGTTCAGGGATGTTGCTACACAGGTGGGACTTGAACTCAGATCTTTCTGGTCCGGGGGGGGGAATGTGCAGAGACACTACCACTGGACCACAAGAGGGCCTCTAACTGCAGTTGGAGGAGAAGTGGGTCTGCTTCATTTTTTTAAAGTTTTTAAACTATTTTTCTGACCAACCTATTCAGAGACGTTGTTGCACACCTCTAGAGCAGGTGGGACTTGAACCTGTGTCTCTCGGTCCAGGGGAAGGGACTCAACATCGGCGCCAGAAGAGGACGTAAGGGCTGACAAGCTGCAGCCATCATGCTTGATTTTAAATTAATTGATTACTTTGAGAACATTGTTGACCAAGAAAGGAATTAAATGGATATGATGCATTTGATAGGGGACGATATAAAAGGTTGGTGAGAACTGTGGCACATGTTATTGAAAGCACAGGTCGGGAGGGGCACCTGGCATGGGGAAGCAGGTAGTAAGTAAATGTGATAGATTGGAATAACGAAACTAGGGGCATGCCCCCGAGATCACTGCTGGAAACTCTTTTGTTCGTCACACTCCGTGCATAAATAGTGGTAGACCTTGGTGCAGAGGGAATAATATCAGCATTTTTCCAAATTAGATGCTCCAAAAGAATACAGGAACACATAGGTTCAAATCAAAAGCAGCTATGTTATAAATACAGTCCAATGAATAAGCAAAAGAAGTCATAGATTTTAGGGAGAAGAAAGAAAAATAAAAATGTTCCTAAAATTGAAACAGGAAGGCTTTGCAGTGCAACTCCTTTTCTGATGAAGGGTCTAGGCCCGAAACGTCAGCCTTTCTGCTCCTCTGATGCTGCTTGGCCTGCTGTGTTCATCCAGCCCTGCACCTTGTTGTCTCGGATTCTCCAGCATCTGCAGTTCCTACTATCACAGGCTCTCTGACATCCCTCCTGTAAGGCTCACCCGAAACCCTGAGTCTGTGTTTTTCTAATTTATTCATGTGACGCGGACATTGCTGGCTAGGTTAGCATTTATTACCAACCTCAAATTGCCCAGAGGGTAGTTAAGAATCAATCACATTGCTGTGGGTCTGGAATCACATGTAGACCAGATTAG
This sequence comes from Rhincodon typus, assembly GCF_021869965.1. Taxonomy (NCBI): domain Eukaryota; kingdom Metazoa; phylum Chordata; class Chondrichthyes; order Orectolobiformes; family Rhincodontidae; genus Rhincodon; species Rhincodon typus. Next base: position 2,195 of record NW_025971175.1, on the reverse strand, counting down.
GTAAGGATAGTAATGTCCTTAACTGATGGGTTTTTTTACCCCTGACAATCGTTTCATAGTCATCATTAGATTCTTACTTCCATGTTTCTTATATTGAATTCAAATTCCACCATCTGCCATGGCGGGATTCTAACCTGGGTCCCCAGAACATTACCTGGGGTGCTGGATTAGCACTCCTCATGGATAATGCCACGAGGCCATCACCTCCTCTAGTTCTAGTGTTTCCTTCAGGGGATGTGGACGACACTGGCCTGGCCAGCATTTATTAGCATTTATTTATTATTTAGTTCTTGTACCATCAGGTAATGGTTTAGGTCCTCCTTATCTAGAGCTGTCATAATCTAACAACCTTCACCAATTTTCTCCTCAATTTCCTTCTCTCCAAGAAGAACAACCCCAGTTTCTCCAATCTAATCTTACAGCTCAAATACCCTGGAACTATTCTGCTAAATCTCCCCTGAAACACCCATTAAAGACCCTCACACTCCTCCTAAAGTATCAGTTAAGTGGCTTTTTGAAGTGTAACCTCACTGTTTATTCTGCAAAGCTACAATAGTGAATAGCGTGTTTTTTTTTCATGATATGCTTTATTGAGATCTATCTTCATGGAACGAGTTGCCAGAGGAACTGGCGGAGACTGGTACAACTATGACATTTAAAAGGCATCTGGATGGGGCTGTGAATCAGATGGCTTTAGAGGGAAATAGGCCAAATGCTGGTAAATGGGACTAGATTTATCTAGGATATGTAATCAGCATGGACAAGTTGGACTGAAGGGTCTGTTTATGTGCCTCTATGACTCTATGATACTACAGTCATCAAATCTGATACCGCATTCTTATCTGGGACCAAACGAGTGCTTGGGAAGGTTTAAACTACAGATGTAATGATTAAATTTATTGAAGGCATTTTTAAATATTTTGTGCAGTCTGGAATGTGTTGTCATGGAGAGAGGATAAAAAAAAGAATGAGAATGCTTTTGCATTTTTCACCACCTCAGAACACCCAATATGTTTTGCAATTCATGAAATATCATTTTGAGGTGTGGTCACTAGTTTGTCTTTTCTTCCATCTATTTTTCCAGAAGTTGAGCCAAGTTTTCCTTTAGAGTGATGCATGATCTTGGGGAAATTATGTAGTGGTCTGCCATTACTCTATCCAGAAAGATTAGCTGGGACCACTACCATAATCGGATGAAATTATTAACAAATCAATTTCATTGGAAGCGGTATCGAGTATAAGGAGAGGCAAGTTATGCTACTGCTTTATAGAACTTTAGTTAGGCCACACTTAGAATCTTGTGTACAGTTCTGCTCACCATGCTACCAGAAGGATGTGGATGCTTTGGAGAGGATACAGAAAAGGTTTACCAGAATGTTGCCTGGTATGGGGGACTTTAGCTATGAAGAAAGGTTGGATAGACTGGGTTTGTTTTCACTGGAACGCAGGAGATTGATGGCAACCTGACAGAAGTTTATCGGTTTGTGAACGGCATGGATAGAATGGAAAGTATCAGGCTTTTTCCCTGGGGGAAGGGTCAATTACTAGGAGACACAGTTTCAACGTACGGGGGGTGAAGTTTAAAAGAGATGTGTGAGGCAGGTTTTTCACAAAAGAGTGATGAGTACCTGGAACGCGCTGCCAGAGGAGGTGGTGGAAGCAGACACAATTCAAGAAGCACTTGCATGAATACATGAAGAGGAAGGGAATAGAAGGATACGGATCCTGTAAGCGGAAACAGTTTTAGAACGGAAGGGCAAAATGTGTCGGTGCAGGCTCGGAGGGCCGAAGGGCCTGTTCCTGTGCTGTATTGTTCTTTGGTCTTTGTTTAAACATCAACCGTTTTGGTTACATCCCAAACAATCACCCCGTGCCTAACAATTTCTGGGGTAGTATTGAAACCTGGACATTCTCGTGTTTACATAAGGGATGGTAGAAATGTACAACAGAGGAGGTTCACTTGGTTGATTCCACAGTTGAGAAGGTTGGCTTATGAGGGAAGATTGAGTAGATTGAGACTGTACTCATTAGAACTTAGAGGAATGAGGGGGGTATCTTGTAGAAACATATAAAACTATGACGGGATAGTAGGAACTGCCGATGCTGGAGTCTGAGATAACAAGGTGTAGAGCTGGATGAACACAGCAGGCCAGGCAGCATCAGAGGAGCAGGAAGGCTGATGTTTCGGGTCTGGA
>NW_025971174.1:0-11004 GCF_021869965.1 Rhincodon typus | reverse complement strand
GTTCCCGTTGTGGCCTCCTCTACATCGGGGAAACCAAGCGGAGGCTTAGGGACCGCTTTGCAGAACACCTACGCTCGGTTCGCACTAAACAACTGCACCATCCAGTCGCAAACCATTTCAACTCCCCCTCCCATTCCGCAGACGACATGCCCATCCTGGGCCTCCTGCAGTGCCACAACGATGCCACCCGAAGGTTGCAGGAACAGCAACTCATATTCCGCTTGGGAATCCTGCAGCCCAATGGTATCAATGTGGACTTCACAAGCTTCAAAATCTCCCCTCCCCCTACCGCATCCCAAAACCAGTCCAGCTCGTCCCTGCCTCCCTAACCTGTTCTTCCTCCCACCTATCCCCTCCTCCCACCTCAAGCCGCACCTCCATCTCCTACCGACTAACCTCATCCCGCTCCCTTGACCTGTCCGTCCTCCCTGGACTGACCTATCCCCTCCCTAACTCCCCACCTACACTCACCTTTACTGGTTCCATCCCCGTCTCTTTGACCTGTCTGTCTCCTCTCCACCTATCCTCTCCTCTATCATCTTCTATCCGCCTCCCCCTCTCTCCCTATTTATTTCAGAACCCCCTTCCCCTCCCCCATTTCTGAAAAAGGGTCTAGGCCCGAAACGTCAGCCTCTCTGCTCCTGTGATGCTGCTTGGCCTGCTGTGTTCATCCAGTCCTGCACCTTGTTGTCTCGGATTCACCAGCATCTGCAGTTCCTACTATCTCTGATCCAATGATGACCAGGTGTCTTTAAAGGCACCCTCCTTTTCCCAAGAATGGGTCAAGTGAACTGCCTTTGAATTGCTTGCAATGCAATTATGTCACTTCTTAAATAAGGAGACCAAAGTTGTGCACATCAATAGCGTGAACAATGACAGTAAAACATCTCAATTTTTCCAGTTTATTTTTCTAGGAATAAACAACAATGGCAGACCTGCTGGTAGTGTCTGGGTCAGAGGCAGAGGGCAAGTGATGGGGCACTTATACTGAAGTGACAATCCCTGGGTGCATGATCTGTCAGGCATCATGAGCTTCTCTCCTCTTCTTTGTCAATTTACAAAGGCACCTCCCTCCCCCATGAAGGAATGCGGAATATGGAGATACATCAATTGCCCTTGACCCCATCTCACGAGCTATGCAAATTAAAGCATCCAAGGTTTGAGGGATGGAGTAAAGGTCCCTGCCTAAATCCAGCAGATACTAGTTCTTTAGATAACACAGTGTAGAGCTGGATGAACACAGCAGGCCAAGCAGCATCAGAGGAGCAGGAAGGCTGACGTTTTGGGCCTAGACTTCTGAAGAAGGGTCTGAGCCCGAAACGTCAGCCTTCCTGCTCTTCTGACGCTGCTTGGCCTGCTGTATTCATCCAGCTCTACACCGTGTTATCTCAGATTCTCCATCATCTGCAGTTCCTACTATCTCAGATACTAATTCCTTGTTGGACCTGAATCTCCACATTACACAACAGTCACTTCACATTCCATGGAAGCAATCATAAAGTCACACAATGGATTCACAACATCAGAGTGCATTGAGAGCAGACTGGTCTGCACTTCACTCCAATTTGCACATGCTCTCTGGCACATCTGTCAGATATTCCCCAACCAACATCTGCATCTCCATCAGCTTACTATTTGCTGCCACCAGCAGCTCATTTTCTGCACTGGGATCAGCAGCAGCCTGTTCTCCAACAACGTGCTGAGTATCAGAAACCTTGGCAGTCTAGCTATAAGCCTATATCAGTGTGTGCTCACCAAAATATGATCCTGAACCTACTCTAGATACTCCACTAAGGGGACTATCTCTGCATAGATGGAAGATGGGATGGAAAGCCCTGATGGTACATCCGCTGAGGCTCATGGCTGTTCCTTTTCAAAAGCTTTTATTTATTTATTTATGGGATGTGCATGTTGCTGACTGAGTCAGCACTTATCGCCCATACTTAATGCCCGTGAGATGGTAAGAGTGAAAACTGCCTTCCTGAACCAATGCAGTCCATTTGATGTGGGTAAACACTAGGTAATGCGGTTAGGGAGAGAATTCCAGAATTTTGACCCAGCAATAGTGATTTATTTCTAATTGGTAAATGGAGAATGTTCCAACACACTGCTGACTTGTGCCTTGCAGCTGGTTGACAATCAGGAAGTGAGTTACCTGCTGTAAGGTTTCTAGCCTTTTGTAGCTACAGGATTAATATGTCTGATCAGGTACAGTTTTTGGTCACTGATAACTTCTACGATGTTGATATTAGGGGATTCAGTAATGGTGATACAATTGAGCATGAAGGGGAAAATGTTAGACTCTGTCTTGTGAGAGATTATCTTGTTCAGCATTTGTGTGGCATGAATGTTACTTTCCACTTGCCAGCCCAAGCCTGGATATTGTCCAGGTCTTGCCGCATTTGGACGTGGAATACTTCAGTATCTGTGAGTCATGAATGTTGCTGAACATTGCACAATCATCAGTGAACATCCATATTTCTGACCTTGCAATGGAAAGAAGGTTATCGATGAGCAGCTGAAGATGGTTGGGCCAAGGATACTACCCTGAGGAATTCCTGCAGAGATATCCTGTAGCTGAGATTATTCACCTCCAACAACCATTACAATCTTCCCATGTGTCAGGTATGACTATAGAGAGTTTGTTACATAATTTGCACTGACGCTAATTTTGCTAGGGCTCTTTGATTCCAAGTCTGGTCAAATGTCAAATGTAGCCTTGATGTGAAGGGCAGTCACTATCACCTCATCTCTGCAAATCATCTCTTTTGCCCATGTTCAAATGAAGGCTGTAATGAGGTCAGCAGCTGAGTGGCCCTGGTAGAACCCAAACTGGGTGTCAGTGAGCAGGTCATTACTGAGCAGGTGCTGCTTGATAATAATGTTGATGACACCTTCCATCGCCTTACAGATGATCAAGATAAAATTGATGGGGTAGTTATCTATGTGACTTTGTCCAGTTGTTTGTTTGCAGGACATACTGAGACAATTTTCCACATTGTTGGCTAGAAGTCAGTATTGTAGTTGAACCAGTACAGCTTGGTTAGGGGTGCAGCAAATTCTGGAGCATACATCTTGAATAAGAGTCTCCAATACACAGATTTGCTATATAATTGCTAGAAAGTCATCAGGGACCGTATCCACTTTGCAGTACTCAGTGCCTTTGGCCATTTATTGATATCACATGGAGTTAATCAAATTCCTTAAAAACTAGCATCTATGATGCTGGGGCTCTCGGGAGGAAGTGGAAATAAAGTTCAGTGTGTGATTTGAGAGTCAGGTAGAAAGGGTTGGAGGCTGGAGCTCTTTTTGTTTGTCCTGACTTGAAAATGGAATGTGAAGGCTGCATAGAGAAACATAGTGATTTGCTCATGTTGCCAGCTGCTACTCTTACCCACAATTTCATTAAAATTTCAGTGCTTGATTTGCAGCTGGGAGTGATAGATTGCAGGCTTTCTTGCTAGATAGTTGTAGATATTCAATCTCTCCTTCAGTTCATTGAACATTCTCTTTGCTCTTCTGCTTGCTCAGCATTTTCTCTTCAAAGTGAGCCAGGAGCTTGTGTCTGAAAGACCCCCCTTCCTCTGTCTGGGCACATCTGTGTTTATTGTGCATGTTATGCTCCTGCAGAAGGAGTGAAGCATTACAAAACATCAGCGGAGGCACATGAACACAATACCTGCATTACTAGCTACAAACAGAGGTGTCAATCCCCAGAGCTGTGACTGTGTGAGCTACTTTTAAGGACAAAGTCAGAAGTCACATGACACCAGGTTACAGTCCAACAAGTTGATTTGAAATCACAAACTTTGCAGTTCTGCTCCTCCGTCAGGTGAAGGACAAAGGAGCAGTGCTCCGAAAGCTTGTGATTTCAAATCAACCTGTTGGACTATAACCTGGTGTCATATGACTTCTGACTTTGTCCACTCCAGCCCAACACTGGCACCTCCACATCATGGCTACTTTTAAGGAGAATGTGGGATGAGGAAAGTTATGTTTTAATTGGTTTGGAATGAAAAGTGATTCAGGGTTCTCAAACAGCTGCAATTGATACGAAAACAATAAAACACATGTGTGCGCCTGAGGAATCTGTGAGATATTCATGTCAAAACTATCTTTTAGAAGTTTTTCTTTGTCCTATGTAAGCCGTTGGTGAAAATCTATCAGATTGGTATATTCCCTCAGCTGTGATATGAGATCAGTGAGTTAATAGTGAGTGAGTTGCTGAATGCCGTGGTTCCTTTCATGTTTTAAATAAGAACCTTAGCTGATGTGAGAGAGCCAGTATCACTATGGTGCCAGCATTGTTATGTTAGTAGCTGCAATGAAGTGACAGATATTGGCTATACATGAGGCATCTGATGCAGATGTCTGGCACCCAGTTTTGTATGTGAGAGTGCTCTGCAGTGATAATATTACAACGCTAACTCCTTCATATGGTCATGAAGCATTGAGTAAAATGACGCAGCAAATCACTCATCCTCTTGTAACATTGGAGCTAGGTTCCTTGAGCTAGCTATAGCTTCTGCCCTTTGCAAGCACCTCTGTCCAGGCTGTTTCTTTCAATCAAAATAGCCCTTTGTTATTGTCCATAGAGAAAATAACTTCCCTTCTCTCTTAAATTGCCTTCAGGAAAACCTCTCAGGAGACATCAGTAAGGTGTGGTGCCACATGAAATTCGCTACAGGGAATTAAGTGTTATCGAGGTGCCTTTTGAAATATGATGCATGGAATCTAGAGCGCAGAAGGTCTTGGCAAAGAACAGAATCCTGCCCACCTGCACGTAACTTTTGACGCTTTATCCATGTTTGCACGTACAATGAGCTGAGAAGAAAGCAATCATGTGAATAAACCTATCACATCTCCAAGCAGGAGTACATTCCGTTCTTTGGCTTGATGCTGTACTTAGTCTCAAAAATATAAGATTTTTCACTGGAATGGTTTGAAAGATAGTTCATTTTCCAATTAATTCAGGATGGACTTCATTATGGAATGAATTATACCATGTAAGCTATCTGCACCACTTTATACCAAAAAGAAAGACCTGGCATTCTGTCAGCTATTTATTACACATGCACCTTGTAAATGCTGACTGTGTGCATCATTCATTTTGCCCTCAGAATTGTATCACTGTGGTGATAGGCAATATTAGGGCAAGTAAATTATTGTTATCTGAATGTTAACTTCTGACTTGTGCATTTGATGAAATCACAAAACTGTTAGTAGACAGAAAGAAACCATTCGGCCCATCACACTCTGAATACATAATATGACTTCGTGCAATTCTGCCATTTCTTCATAACCCCGTGCATTGCTGTAATTCAAATGATCATCCATTATTCTCTTGGATGCCTCAATTAAACTTGCCTCTTCCACTCTCACAGGCAATTTCCAGACCTAATTTGTTTAATTTATTCCAGACCCAAACCACTTGTATGAAAAAGCTTTTCCGATATTGACCTTGCTTCTTTAAATCTGTGCCCTGTCATTCTCAATCCTTTCAAAATCAGGAGCAGTTTCTCCCTATCTGTTCTGTCCAGAACTCTTGTGATTTTGAAAACTTTGATCAAATCTTCTCATGGCCTTCCTGATTAGATTGCAATAGAGCTGCACTGGTAGTCCTCAACATTGACTCCGGACCCCATGAAGTCTCATGGCTCCAAGTTAAACATGGGCAAGGAAACCTCCTGCTGATTACGACATGCCTTCAACCCTCAACTGATGAATCAGTACTCCTTGAAGTTGAACATCACTTGGAGGAAGCACGGAGGATGTCAAGGGCACAAAATGTACTCTGGGTGGGGGAGTTCAGTGACCACTACCAAGAGTGGCTCAGCAGCAGTACTACTGATTGAGCTGGTCGAGTCCTAAAGGACATAGCTGCTAGACTGGGTCTGCGGCAGGTGGTGAGGAAACCAACAAGAGGAAAAGCATATTTGACCTCATCCTTACTAATCTGCCAGTTGCATCTGTCCATGACAGTATCAGTAAGAGTGACCATCGCACAGTCCTTGTGGAGACGAAGTCCCACCTTCACATTAAGAATAACTTCCATCGTGTTGTGTGGCACTACCACTTGCTAAATGGGACAGAATTCACATAGATCCAGCAAATCAAGGCTAGGCATCCATGAGGTGCTGTGGGCCATCAATTGCAGCAGAATTGTACTCCAGCATAATCTGTAACCTCATGGTCGGGCATATCCCCCACTCAACCATGACCATCAAGCCAGGGGGTCAACCCTGGTTCAATGAAGAGTGCAGGAGCACATGCCAGGTGCAGCACCAGGCATACCTGAAGATGAAGTGTCAACCTAGTGAAGCCACCAAACGGTTCTACTTGCATGCTAAACAGCGAAAGCAGCAAGTGATAGACAGAGCTAAGTGATCCCACAACCAATGGATCAGATCTGCAGTCCTGCCACATCCAGTCGTGAATGATGGTGGACAATTAAACAATTCACTGGAGGAGGAGGAGGCTCCACAAATATCCACATCCTCAATGATGCAAGAGTCCATTATATCAGTGCAAAAGATAAGGCTGAAGCATTTGAGTGGATAATCCATCTCAGCATCCTTCAGTGGTACCCAGCATTACAAATGCCAGTCTTCAGCCAATTCGATTCACTCCACGTGATATCAAGAAACGGTTGGAGATATTGGATACTGCAAGGGCCAAGGGCCCTGACAACATTCCAGCAATAGCACTGAAGACTTGTGCTCCAGAACTTGCCGCTCCCCTAGCCAAGCTGTTCCAGTACAGTTACAATGCTGGTATCTACCCGGCATTGTGGAAAATTGCCCAAGTATGTCCTGTACACAAAAAGCAGGACAAATCCAACCCAAACAATTACCGCCCCATCAGTCTACTCTCTGTCATCAGTAAAGTGATAGAAGGTGCCATCAACAGTGCTATCAAATAGCACCTGCTCAGCAATAACTTCCTCAGTGATGCCCAGTTTGGATTCGGCCAGGGCCACTAAGCTCCTGACCTCAATACAGCTTTGGTTCAAATATGGACAAAAGAGATAAATTCCAGAGGTGAGGTGAGAGTCTCAGCTCTTGATATCAACGGTACATTTCACAGAGTGTGGCATCAAGGAGCCCTAGCAAAACTGGAACCAATGGGTATCAGCGAGCAACCTCTCCGGTGGTTGGAGTGATACCTGACACTTAGGAAGATGGTTGTGGTTGTTGGAGGTCAATCATCATAGTTCCAAGACAACTCTGCAGGAGTTCCTCAGGGTAGTGTCCTTGGCCCAACCATCTTCAGCTGCTTCATCAATGACCTTCCCTCCATCATAAGGTCAGAAGTGGGGATGTTCGTCAATGATTGCACGATGTTCAGCACCATTTGCGACTCTTCAGATACTGAAATAGTCCATGTTCAAATGCATCAAGATCTGGACAATGTCCAGGCTTGGGCTGACATGTGGCAAGAGACATTCATGCCACACAAATGCCAGGCAATGACCATCACCAACAAGTCATAATCTAACCACCACCCCTTGATATTCAATGATGTTACGATCACTGAATCCCCCACTATCAACATCCTGGGGGTTATACTTGACTAGAAACTCAACTGGACTCACTACATAAAACAAAGTGGCTACAAGAGCAGGCCAGAAGCTAGGAATACTGCAGCGAGTAACTCACCTCCTGACTCCTCAAAGCCTGTCCACCATTTACAAGGCTCAAGTCAGGAGTGCGATGGAATACTCCCCAACTGACTGGATAGGTGCAGCTCCACCAACACTCAAGAAGCTTGACACCATTCAGGACAAAGTGGCCCACTTGATTGGCACAACATCCACAAGCATCCACTCCCTCCACTACTGACGCTCAATAGCAGCAGTGTGTACTATCTACAAGATGCATGGCAGAAATTCACCAAAGATCCTCAGACAGCACCTTCCAAACCCACAACCACTTCCATCTCGCAGGACAAAAGCAGCAGATATGTGGGAGCACCACCTCCAAGTTACCCTCCAAGCCACTCACCATCCTGATTTGAAAATATATTGCTGTTCCTTTACTGTCGCTGGGTCAAAATCCTGGAATTCCTTCCCTAATAGTATTATGGGTCAACCTACAGAAGGTGGACTGCAGCATTTCAAGAAGACAGTCTTCAGCCAATTCTCAAGGGCAATTAGGGATGGGCAAGAAATGCTGGCCAGCCAGCAATGCCCACTTTCCACAAATGAGTAGAAAAAAATACGCTTGTTATGCAGACCGTCAAGCATACAACCGTGCATTTTTTGCTTTAAAAATCTCCAATCTCACTCTATGAAATCAAATCCATTTCCACATCTTTGAGCTTTGGGGAGGGAAGGGCTATCTCCACCTGTAGAACTGCTACAACTATTGAACAGCACTTAACAACTAATGCTCCCCTAGTTGAATCAAACAACATGAGATTCCTAAACTATAACTCCTCACAGTCGTGACCACTACCCTAGAGGACCAATGACTAGTTGATCTATGTCGGAATTGGGATAGCTGACTGTCTTCTGACTGCAACACCCCCCAACGACCCTCTGAACAGCAAGTGTACAGTTCTGTACAAAGCTGTGTGAGCAGATAAAAATTCTGAATCTTTAATTTCACATTGAAGTAAAATAAGCACCCAAGAAAATCATATAAAGTGCAGAAATGAGTGAACGATGTCCACACAACTGAAATGGAATTAAATGAAACTTTCAGCACACTGCAATACCTTTTGATTGCATGGGTTCCAGTGAGTTATTTAATCAGTTCCTGTTTGTGAATCTGCTCTATTCAGTAGATTAGTGATGCAATTAAAAAGAGGACAGTGGTGTTAACAAGACCTAATGATTCAGGGAGATGAAAGTCTGACATGTGAACTGCTGTCATGGAATACAACTACTGATAAATTACATGGGTGGGAATGTATCACTGAACATAGATCTGAAGTATTTGGAATTAAACATGATCCGGTCTGTTAGGAACAGAATAAGTGGGAGTTTCAAAGAGCCACAGGAATGAAGTTGACAAACTTGTATAAATATTGGCTCAAAAATTTTGACAAGTAGACTGGGTATATTTTATTAAAGATTGAGGATGTTAAGATATCCATTCCTATGAAGCATTAATTGGACGTTATTTTTGTTGTATATGGTATGATAGCATCTGATAGTAGTAGAGTGTACCAGAACATATTATTGCATTTCTACAAAAGGCAAACTTCTAAAATATCACCAGAACTCAAACATTGGACAGAGTCTTCCCACCCTGAGAAGATGTTGGGAAGGCAAGGTAATATACATGTGGTTTGAGCGCAGGGAGTTGCCTGCAACCTCAAGCAATTAAGTAAGCCATCTCTCTGGAGAAAGCTCTCTGGTGAGCAGTCTTTTCAAACTGCAGCAGTTCATGCAATATAGAGAAGCTCATAATGCTGTTAAGAAGAGAGTTCCAAGATTTTTACTCACTGAAAGTAAATGAACAGCAATACAGTTCCCATACAGGACATAGTGTCATGTCGATGGGAAATTGCAGATGGTGGTGTTCCCATTTATCTGCTGCCCTTGTACTTCTGGATAGTGGAGGTCATGGATTTGTGAAGTTCTGTTTCAGGAGCCTTGGTGAGTTGCTGTAGTACATTTTGTAGATAGTACATACTGCTGGTACTGAGCATCAGTTTGGAGGAATGACTGTTGAAGGTGGTTGGTATGTCACCAGTTAAGCAGGGTGCTTTGTCCTGGCTGGCCTCAGGCTTCTTGAGCTACATTTATCCAGGCAAATGGGAAATATTCCATTATACTCCTGACCAGTATCCACTCTAATTTTCTTAGTGGCTGCAGAGGGCTTCCAGAATTGGAAGTCAATGCTGTGATCAGCATGTTGAGAGAGAAACATGGGAGGGAAACCAAGGGACCCCACAACCAAGGATATATTTTCCTCCCCACCCCTATCTGCCTTCCGTAGGGACCGCTCTCTCCATTACTTCCTTGTCCGCTCTACACTCCCAACTAGCCACACCACTCCAGGCACCTTTCCCTGCAACCGCAGGAAGTGACCCTACACCTCGCCCCTCACCTCCATCCAAGGAGCCAAAAAAACCTTCCACATCAGACAGATGTTCACCTGCACATCCGCTAATGTGGTCTATTGCATCCGCTGCTCCCGATGTGGCCTCTTCTGCATCAGTGAGACCAAGCGGAGGCTCAGAGACCGCTTTGTAGAGCACCTACACTCGGTTTGTGACAAACAACAACACCTTCCAGTCGCGAGCCACTTCAACACCCCTCCCACTCCCTGGACGACATATCCATCCTGGGCCTCCTCCAGTGTCACAACAATGCCACCCGGAAACTGGAGGAGCAGCATCTCATATTATGCCTTGGCAGCCTACAACCCAATGGTCAAAATGTGGACTTTACTAGTTTCAAAATCTCCCCACCCCTGGCCTCATCCCATGACCAGCCCTCCCTCTCATCCCCGCCTCCTTGACCTGCCCGTCTTCTTTCCCACCTATCCACCCCTCCCACCTCACTGACCAATCCCCACCACTGCCTACCTGCACTTACCTATCACCATCCCACCTACCTTCCCCAGCCCCACCCCTCGTCTCTCTATTTATTTTGGAGCTCCCTTCCCCTCCCCCATATCTGAAGAATGGTCCCGACCCGAAATGTCAGCTTTCCTGCTCCTCTAGTGCTGTCTGGCCTGCTGTGTTCCTCCAGCTCCACACTAACTTGTGCCTAATGGTTTTTTATGCAAAAAAGTACATCTGTTAAGACAAATGTCCTTTCTCAGTAAGATTCACTAGTGATTCATTCCATTATGTTATACTCTGCCACAGTGAACCAGATAGACTAATAGACCTTAGGAAGTAGAATTGGTGGAAGCACTCTAACCAGTCATTAGCTCATTGTGGTTTGCTTTGCAGCCCCTACAACACCATTGTAGATCAGACTGAAGCATTGCAATTCTTGAGAGATAGTAGGAACTGCAGATGCTGGAGAATCTGAGATAACAAGGT
>NW_025971173.1:8660-11006 GCF_021869965.1 Rhincodon typus | reverse complement strand
TCAATATCCCTCATCAGCCTGAACCTGCCAGCTTTTCCCTTCACTGTAACAGGAACATACTGTCCCAGGACTCTTGATACCACAGTTTTAAAAGCCTCCCATTTGTCAGTCATTCCTTTTCCTTGAAACAGACTCACCCAATCGACCTCCGCTAGATCCTGCCGAATGGCCCCAGAATTGGCCCTGGCCCAGTTTAGCACCTTAACCTGGGGACCTGTCCTATCTGTTTCCATAACTATGTTAAAACTAAGAGAGTTATGGTCACTGGACCCAAAGTGCTCTCCCACTGGCACTTCAGTCACTTGCCCGACCTCGTTCCCTAAGAGGAGGTCCAATGTTGCACCCTCCTGTGTAGGGCCCTCTACATACTGATTTATGAAACTTTCTTGGACACGTTTGACAAATTCCACCCCGTCTGGGTCTTTTATACTCTGGGTGGCCCAGTGAATACAGGGGAAATTAAAATCTCCAACCAATACTGCTCTGTTATTCCTACAGATATCTGCAATCTCTCTACACATCTGCTCCTCTCGCACCCGCTGGCTATTTGGGGGTCTATAATACAGTCCCAGTAGAGTGACCACCCCCTTCCTGTTTCCAAGTTCTAACAATATTGGCCTCATTTGATGATCCCTTAAGAATATCCTCTCTAAGCACTGTTGTTATGTCCTCCCTTATCAAAAGGGCAACTCTCCATATCGCTTACTTGTGCTTCTGTAGCCAGGAACACTGAGCTACCAATCCCGCCCTTCTCTCAGCCCTGTTCCTATTATGGATGTAATATCCCAGTCCCCAGAGCCAATCCATGCTCTGAGCTCCTCTGCTTTACCAGTCAGGCCTCATGCATTGAAATAAATGCACTTTAAACCGGAAGTCTTATCCCTCCCTTTACTGTGCCCCTGGCTATCCTGAATAGCAAACTTGCTCTCAATGGGGCTAATGTATTTACCCCTGCCTTCTCAATGGCCCCTCTCTTATTCAGAGTCCCATCCCCTCCCTGCCAAACTAGTTTAAACTTATCAAATGCCTTTTACAGCTCTCAATACACTACATCCACTGGTTCTCCCTTATCCACACTCGAATGAATGCTGCAAAGGACAATTTGCCCCTTTCACTAAACCACGGAGACTCTGCCCCTTTCAAGAACAGTCTTCTCAATTCCCGGCCGCTCGTTTAAGTACAGATTCGAACATTTTTCCCACTTCCCGTCCTGTCCTTCCGCGATCGGGGATGGGCTGGCCAGCACGCAGGCAATTTAAAGAATTAAAAAAAACCAAATCTTATTCGTCGCCAGGGTGACACGAGGAAAGCGGAAGATCCCAAGTGTTACCTGACGCAGCCGGGGACCAAAGAGGAGCAGGAGGCGAGAGAGAGTCAGTTCGGCAAAGGGGTGCATGCCTCCTTGGCTGCCATCAAGGACAGCTTTCAGATCGCCACGCTGGTATGCTCCACCAAACTCACGCAGAATGGTACGTCCCGGGGCAGACGCGAGGTACAAATGTGGCATCTGCAAACGAGACGCGGTCTTTCTCTCTCCCTCTGCGTTGCAGTTTTGTCGGGATGGATCCCCGGGAATTCAGCGACAAGTCCTGCAGATTGTGTGTGACCCAGCCCGCGCTTGCTCGGCCCAAAACGGATTTTCCACGCCCCCCACCGCCTCACCCGAATAGGACGGCACTTTACTGCAAAATCCCGATTGTGCCAATAGCTTGGAACATCTTCTGTGATGATCCGTAGGCTGGAGTGCCACTTAGCAACGCCTCAGCCTATCAAACGCCACCCAGTCATCCCTTTTTTCCCTCCTGTAGTATAAATTATGATGCTCTTCTGAAATTTGGCATTCTTCGCTTGATGTTCAATGGTGTTAACATCATTGTATCCCCCCTACTATCAATATCCTGGGGGTTACCATCCCCAATGAGAGAGAATCTAACCATCACCCCCTTGACATTCAATGGTGTTCCCATCACTGAATCCCCCCACTATCAACATCCTGGGGGTTAGCACTGACCACAAACTGAACAGGACCAGCCCCACATAAACACAGCGGCTACAAGAGCAGGTCAGAGGCTGGGAATCCTGCAGCGAGTAACTCCCCTCCTGACTCCCTCCCAAAGCCTGTCCCACCATCAACAAGGCACAAGTCAGGAGTGTGATGGAATACCCCCACTTGCCCCGGATGGGGGCAGCTCCAACAACACTCGAGAAGCTCGACACCATCCAGGGACAAAGCAGCCCCCCCGGTTCGATTGGCCCCACATCCACAAACATCCCACTCCCCCCCCACCACCGACGCTCAGTAACAGCAGTGTGTACCATCTACAAGATGCACTGCAGCAACTCACC
>NW_025971173.1:5900-8560 GCF_021869965.1 Rhincodon typus | reverse complement strand
AAACATCCCACTCCCCCCACCACCAACGCTCAGTCACAGCAGCGTGTACCATCTACAAGATGCACTGCAGCAACTCACCGAGGCCCCTCAGACAGCACCTTCCAAACCCACGACCCACTTCCATCCAGAAGGACAAGGGGCAGCAGGTACATGGGAACACCACCCCCTGCAAGTTCACCCTCCGAGCCCCTCACCGTCCCCGACTTGGGAAATAAATCGGCCGTTCCTTCAGTGTCGCTGGGTCAGGATCCTGGAACTCCCTCCCTGTGGGCACTGCTCTTCTCAGAGACGAGAGCGTTGAGAGGTTGAAAAGTCATGGGGAGACAAAAGACTGATCCCATGGGGAGAGAAGGATTGAGAAGCAGAGAGACACATTAAAAACGGCTGATAGTAGAAAGCAATCTTGATGCGGATGCTTTTGGAAGGGAATGGGATCATTCTCTGTACAGGGATTGGAATGACAGTGGGTCGCTGCCGCCGGTGGTGGGGTGGGGAGGGGCTAGCACATTGATTAGAGGCCGAACGGCCTCCAGCTCCCCATCCCTGTGACTGCCGAGTGGCGTAGAGACGCGGTGGCTGGTTGGCACTGGGGAAGGAGGGTGGGGGGGGGAGGCACCGAACCACCCGCTGGTGACTGTCCTCTCGCGCAGGATCGCCATGGAGACGTACATCCGGCAACGCCAGCTCATCATGTCGCCCCTCCTGACGTCCCGTGTCATTGGCGAGAACGAGGCCCTCCCCTCCGTCTTCAACAAGGTCATCGCTGCCAAGGAGGTCAACCACAAAGGCCAAGGTGGGCAGAGCACGCCAACCTGCTGCACCAATGCGGGCAGGGGAGGGTTGGCCCAGCATGGCATGGGCTGGATGGACCGAACGGCCTTCTCTCAATTCTCCACCCCTCCTCCAATGAGCCCTCATGTCTCGAAAGCCTTGACGCCCACCTTGGGCGCCCACCGGTTTTACCCCCTGCCCCCCCACCCCCCAACCAAACCTCTGCCAGCCCAGGTTCCATCCCCAACCCCCGCGGCACCTTGCCTGGCTGGCGCCACCCCCCCCGCAGCTGAGTTGGCAGAGAGGCGAGCTATTCGCCTTCAGTGTGCTTCACCCTTGGGCTGGGAGCCCCCTTGGCCCGCAGCGGATGGAGCGGAGCCCCCTTGTGGGCAGCTGGCGAGATGGGCTGGAGTGAGCCGTGAGTTGGGGGGTTGGGTGGGTGAGTGTTCTGGAGCCGGCGGGGGTGGGGGGAGGGGGTGGGAGAGGGGCGCTATTCGGGTGTGGCATGGGTCACGGCCGGCAGGGGGAGGGGGGAGCGGGAAGGGTCGGTGGTGGAGCGGAAGAGCGACGGAGAAAGCCGTTGGTGACGGATTGTCGGGGGAGCGGGCAGTGAGGGGGTGGCTGTGGGTCAGGGCGTTGGCACGGGAAGGCGCCCACCATGCCAGGCCTGGAGTTGATGTGCGCCTGTGCCCTCTCACCAGGACTGTGGGTCTCGATGAAGCTGCTCCCAGGGGACATCCAGCAAGTCCAGAAGAACTTTCCACACCTGGTGGACAGATCCATCGCGGTCGCTCGGAAGATGGGGTTCCCAGAGATCATCCTGCCTGGTAAGGGTGGGGGTGCCCGTCTTGCCAGGGGAAAGAGGCAAGGAGCGCACTGGGGTAGGGGAGGGTGTGTTTGGGACTTCTGGGGGGGGGGCATATTTCTGCATGAATCCCGATTTAGTGCCACCCAGAGCCCAGGGGTGGGCACCGTTGCCAATAATGACCTCTGCTGTTCGCAGGGGACGTCAGGAACGACATCTACGTCACCCTGGTCCAGGGGGAGTTCGACAAGGGCAAGAAGAAGACGCCAAAGAATGTGGAGGTGACGATGGGGGTCTACAGCGAGGAGGGGCATCTGATGGAGGTAGGTGGCTGGTCTGTGCCCCTCTTCCTCCTGGGCGCCTTCCCCTGTCTCCGGCAAACACGCCACGTTGGTGACCACCCATCCTCTCTCTGTCTCTCTCTCTCTCTCTCCGACGGCCAACGTAGACCCTTTAGGACCAGGGCTCTGCGTTTCGCCCACAACCCTGCGCGCTCTCGCACCTCTGGCTACGCGGTTGGCACTGGCCTGCACATCCCCAGCTGGCAACGCGATGGCTCCGGGCAATCCACCCGCCCAGACTCAATATGTTTCGGACTCGAACACTCGAGCGCGATCTCTCCTCCATCGTTCGCAAAGTAATCATTATTTCTCCCCCTCCCCTGACCGCCCTCAGAGAGCCATCTTCCCGGGATGCGGAGATCAGGGGATCTCGGAATACAAGTCTGTGGTCTACTACCAGGTGAAGCAACCATTCTGGTATGAGACGGTGAAGGTTAGTACCTGTACTTTCCCGTTTGGCACTCTGCAGTATGACACTGGCACAGTGGAAGGTATTACACCCATCCCGCACTGTCAGAGTCAGTGCTGAGGGAGTTGGCACTGTCGGAGGGTCAGTGCTGAGGGAGTTGGCACTGTCGGAGGGTCAGTGCTGAGGGAGTTGGCACTGTCGGAGGGTCAGTGCTGAGGGAGTTGGCACTGTCGGAGGGTCAGTGCTGAGGGAGCGCCGCACTGTCGGAGGGTCAGTGCTGAGGGAGCGCCGCACTGTCGGAGGGTCAGTGCTGAGGGAGCGCCGCACTGTCGGA
>NW_025971173.1:3636-5800 GCF_021869965.1 Rhincodon typus | reverse complement strand
GTGGGCACTATTGGAGGGTCAGTGCTGAGGGGGGCAGTGCCCTTGTGTCTTCACTGGGGAGGTCCCGCAACCTCAGGCTGGAGAAACACCGACCCTGCATGATGCCTCTCGCAGTCGAATAGCCGGGCCCGAATGATTCCGGTTCGCGGAGGACGGGAACTTCAGGGGGGACGCTGCGGACACCCGTGTGTGTCGCTGAGGTCTCAGAGGAGACGGGGAGTCGGGGTTGTGAGGGGTGGGTGGCGGTGGTGTGGAGGGGAAAGAGCCGGTCCGTTTAACGACGTTGTCTGCCTGCCTCTCTCCCCTCGAAAGGTGGCCATTGCAATCGAAGACGTCCGCCATTGTCACCTCCGGTTCACCTTCCGGCACAGATCCTCGCAGGAGTGTAAGTGGCCTCCGCTCTCCCGGCGCTGGCTGGAATCGGGCTGCCTTGCGACGGTCGGTCCATTCGAATAGCTCCCTGCCAGGGCACCGGGAATCAGCGGGGGTCGGGGGGGGGGGGGATGTAGTTGGCGCCGCGGAAGCGATCGGGGCACATCTTTCAGGGACCCCCCCATCAAGTCTACCCCGGCTGCGATATGTTAGCGTTCTGGGAAGGGCGAGGGATGTATTCTTTTTGAGGTGAGGGATCGCTAATGCCCCTTGTTCTCCAGCCAAGGACAAGTCGGAAAAGCTGTTCGGGATGGCGTTCGTGAAGCTCATGAGACCAGACGGTACCACCCTCCAAGACGGAAAACACGATCTAATCGTCTATAAGGTAGGCGGCCGGGAGAGCGCGGGCACCCCTACCTGAGCGATCGGGTCGGCGGATCTATCCCTCGCGACTTGGGAGTCCATCCCAGAACCGGAGCGGGCCATTCAGCCCACACTGCTGTCCCGTTCGCTCCGCCTGATCCTGCGTCTCTCGCCGGCCCGACTCACCTACCCCGTCTCTGCCCCCTCTACCTTTTCCAAAATATCCCCTGCGTTCTCAGATTTAATCCGGTAACCGCCCTGGGGTCGTGCAGTAACGTAGCATAGAAACAGGCCGTTCGGCCCTAACTGGTCCATGCTGCCCTGCTCAGGTCGTCCCAATTGTCCGCGTTTGGTCCATATCCCTCTCAACCCATTCCCATCCATGTACCTATTCAAATGTTTTTTAAATGTTGCTCTTGTACCTGCCTCAACCACTGCGTGAAGAAGCCGCTCCTCAGGTCCTTCTTACATCTTTCCCCTCTCACCTTAAACCCATGCCGTCTGGTTTTCAATTCCCCATCCCTGGGAAAAACACGATATGCATTCATCCTATCTATGCCCCTCATGATTTTATACACCTCAGTAAAGTCACCCCTCATTCTCCTACGTTCTAAGGTATAAAGTCCTATCCTGGCCGACCTCTCCCTGTAACTCAGGTCTACTAGTCCTGGCAATGTCCTCGTAAATCTTCCTTGCACACTTTCCCGTTTAAGTATGTCCTTCCTATCACAAGGTGACCAAAACTGTACACAAATATCCAAGTGCAGCCTCACCAACGACTTATACAGCTGTAACATAACGTCCCAACTCCTATATTTAATGCCTCAACTGATAAAGGCCAGTGTGCTAAATGCCTTCTTCACCATCCTGTCTACCTGTGATACCGCTTTCAACAAACTATGTACGTGTACTCCTAGGTCCCTCTGTTCCACAACACTCCTCAGGTATAAGTTCAACTTGGTTTGACTTTCCAGACTGCAACACCTCACACTTATCTGTATTAAATTGCGTTGTGAGTCATCAGCCCACTTCCCCGCCTGATCAAGATCCCTCTGTAAATACTGATAACCTTCCTCGCTATAAACGATGCCTCCTAATTTTCTATCATCCACAAACTTACTAACCGTGCCTTGTATGTTCACACCCAGATCATTTATGTAAATAACAAATAACACAGGTCCGACACCGATCCCTGTGGCACGCCAATCGTCACAGGCCTTCCAGTCCTAGAAACAACCTTCAACCATCACCCTCTGCTTCCTACCATCGAGCTTTGAATCCAATTACAACAAAAACAAAGTTGCTGGAAAAGCTCAGCTGGTCTGGCAGCGTCTGTGGAGGAGAAAACAGAGTTAACGTTTCGGGTCCGGTGACCCTTCCTCAAAACTGACGTTTTCCCAGCCACCATCAGTTCTGAGGAAGGGTCACC
>NW_025971173.1:0-3536 GCF_021869965.1 Rhincodon typus | reverse complement strand
TGAATAGTTGTTAATGGGGACTGTTAGTGACTAACAACAGGGGGTGTGTAATGGCAGGCTATGTGGTAACAAGGCCTGGTGTGTGGGGTAGGGGGCTGGGACATGGGAGAGTTTAGGCCCTAAAATTATTGAACTCAATATTGAGTCCGGAGGGCTGTAGGGTCCCCATGCGGAAAATGAGGTGTTGTTCTTCCAGCTTGCGTTGGGCTTTGCTGGAACGCTGCAGCAAGCCAGAGACGGAGATGTTGGCCAGAGAGCAGGGTGGTGCGTTAAAGTGGCAGGCAACAGGTAGTTCAGTTGAATCCAACTAGCTAGCTCTCCCTGGATCCCATGCGAACCAACTTTCATGACTAACCTGCCTTGTGGGACCTTGTCAAAGGCCTTACTAAAGTCCATGTAGACAACATCCAACGCCCTATCCTCATCCATCCTCTTGGTTACCTCTTTGAAAAATTCTAAAAGATTTGTCAGACATGACTCCCTGTGCACAAATCCATGCTGACTATCCCTAATCAGACCCTGACTATCCAAATGTTGGTTGATCCTGTCCCTCAGAATCCTCTCCAATAACGTGCCCACCACAAATGCCAGGCTCACTGGCCTGTAGTCCCCTGGCTTGTCTTTGCTACCTTTCTTAAACAATGGAACAATATTAGCCACCTTCCAGTCTTCTGGAACTTCACCCATGGCTAAAGATGAAGCAAAAATCTCTACAAGGGCCTCTGCAATTTCTTCCCTAGCCTCCCACAACATCCGTGGATGGACTTGATCAGGCCCAGGGGATTTATCCACCTTAATGTGCATTAAGGCTGCAAACACCTCCTCTCTGATAATATGTATGCAGTCCAAAACATCCCCACTTGTTTCCCTTATTTCCTTCGTATCCATGATTCTCTGCCCAGTAAACACTGAGGAGAAACATTCATTAATAATCTCCCCCTCCTCCGTGGCTCCAAACGTAGATGGCCATGCTGATCTTTAAGATATTATCTCCATAGCCAACCTTTTACTCTTAATATAGCTATAGAACCCCTTGGGATTATCCTTAACCTTATCTGCCAGATCAATCTCATACCCTTCTTGTTGCTCTTCCGATTTTCCTCTTAAGTGTGCTTCCACACTTTTTATAGTCTTCTAGGGATTCACTTGAGCCCGATAGCTTTTCCTTCTTCTTTTCCCTGACCTGAGCCTCAATATCCCTCATCAGCCTGAACCTGCCAGCTTTTCCCTTCACTGTAACAGGAACATACTGTCCCAGGACTCTTGATACCACAGTTTTAAAAGCCTCCCATTTGTCAGTCATTCCTTTTCCTTGAAACAGACTCACCCAATCGACCTCCGCTAGATCCTGCCGAATGGCCCCAGAATTGGCCCTGGCCCAGTTTAGCACCTTAACCTGGGGACCTGTCCTATCTGTTTCCATAACTATGTTAAAACTAAGAGAGTTATGGTCACTGGACCCAAAGTGCTCTCCCACTGGCACTTCAGTCACTTGCCCGACCTCGTTCCCTAAGAGGAGGTCCAATGTTGCACCCTCCTGTGTAGGGCCCTCTACATACTGATTTATGAAACTTTCTTGGACACGTTTGACAAATTCCACCCCGTCTGGGTCTTTTATACTCTGGGTGGCCCAGTGAATACAGGGGAAATTAAAATCTCCAACCAATACTGCTCTGTTATTCCTACAGATATCTGCAATCTCTCTACACATCTGCTCCTCTCGCACCCGCTGGCTATTTGGGGGTCTATAATACAGTCCCAGTAGAGTGACCACCCCCTTCCTGTTTCCAAGTTCTAACAATATTGGCCTCATTTGATGATCCCTTAAGAATATCCTCTCTAAGCACTGTTGTTATGTCCTCCCTTATCAAAAGGGCAACTCTCCATATCGCTTACTTGTGCTTCTGTAGCCAGGAACACTGAGCTACCAATCCCGCCCTTCTCTCAGCCCTGTTCCTATTATGGATGTAATATCCCAGTCCCCAGAGCCAATCCATGCTCTGAGCTCCTCTGCTTTACCAGTCAGGCCTCATGCATTGAAATAAATGCACTTTAAACCGGAAGTCTTATCCCTCCCTTTACTGTGCCCCTGGCTATCCTGAATAGCAAACTTGCTCTCAATGGGGCTAATGTATTTACCCCTGCCTTCTCAATGGCCCCTCTCTTATTCAGAGTCCCATCCCCTCCCTGCCAAACTAGTTTAAACTTATCAAATGCCTTTTACAGCTCTCAATACACTACATCCACTGGTTCTCCCTTATCCACACTCGAATGAATGCTGCAAAGGACAATTTGCCCCTTTCACTAAACCACGGAGACTCTGCCCCTTTCAAGAACAGTCTTCTCAATTCCCGGCCGCTCGTTTAAGTACAGATTCGAACATTTTTCCCACTTCCCGTCCTGTCCTTCCGCGATCGGGGATGGGCTGGCCAGCACGCAGGCAATTTAAAGAATTAAAAAAAACCAAATCTTATTCGTCGCCAGGGTGACACGAGGAAAGCGGAAGATCCCAAGTGTTACCTGACGCAGCCGGGGACCAAAGAGGAGCAGGAGGCGAGAGAGAGTCAGTTCGGCAAAGGGGTGCATGCCTCCTTGGCTGCCATCAAGGACAGCTTTCAGATCGCCACGCTGGTATGCTCCACCAAACTCACGCAGAATGGTACGTCCCGGGGCAGACGCGAGGTACAAATGTGGCATCTGCAAACGAGACGCGGTCTTTCTCTCTCCCTCTGCGTTGCAGTTTTGTCGGGATGGATCCCCGGGAATTCAGCGACAAGTCCTGCAGATTGTGTGTGACCCAGCCCGCGCTTGCTCGGCCCAAAACGGATTTTCCACGCCCCCCACCGCCTCACCCGAATAGGACGGCACTTTACTGCAAAATCCCGATTGTGCCAATAGCTTGGAACATCTTCTGTGATGATCCGTAGGCTGGAGTGCCACTTAGCAACGCCTCAGCCTATCAAACGCCACCCAGTCATCCCTTTTTTCCCTCCTGTAGTATAAATTATGATGCTCTTCTGAAATTTGGCATTCTTCGCTTGATGTTCAATGGTGTTAACATCATTGTATCCCCCCTACTATCAATATCCTGGGGGTTACCATCCCCAATGAGAGAGAATCTAACCATCACCCCCTTGACATTCAATGGTGTTCCCATCACTGAATCCCCCCACTATCAACATCCTGGGGGTTAGCACTGACCACAAACTGAACAGGACCAGCCCCACATAAACACAGCGGCTACAAGAGCAGGTCAGAGGCTGGGAATCCTGCAGCGAGTAACTCCCCTCCTGACTCCCTCCCAAAGCCTGTCCCACCATCAACAAGGCACAAGTCAGGAGTGTGATGGAATACCCCCACTTGCCCCGGATGGGGGCAGCTCCAACAACACTCGAGAAGCTCGACACCATCCAGGGACAAAGCAGCCCCCCCGGTTCGATTGGCCCCACATCCACAAACATCCCACTCCCCCCCCACCACCGACGCTCAGTAACAGCAGTGTGTACCATCTACAAGATGCACTGCAGCAACTCACC
>NW_025971172.1:0-11009 GCF_021869965.1 Rhincodon typus | reverse complement strand
AACCCCCTTCCCCTCCCCCTTTTCTGATGAAGGGTCTAGGCCCGAAACGTCAGCCTCTCTGCTCCTATGATGCTGCTTGGCCTGCTGTGTTCATCCAGCCCTGCACCTTGTTGTCTCGGATTCTCCAGCATCTGCAGTTCCTACTATCTCTGAAGCAAGTTAACTGGTATTGTGTGTGTGGACTTAATGTAGTTTGAAATGGCATTTGTTAAGAATGTATAATTAATTACAATGCTGCTCTAGTGATCTAATAATCTAGAGATGGTGTGTTCTAACTGGTTCACTAACGTTCATTCTGGATGAAAACTAGCCATCCTTATCTAACCCTGGTTTGTATGAGGACCAGTATGTTTGACTGCCCTCTGAAATCAGGGAGCAAGACATTCAGTTGCAAAAGGCCCATCATCTAAGGGCAACTAGGGATGGCTAAGAAATGATAGTTTCACCAGGAACGTCCATATATTGTGAATCAATAAATGACATCAGGTTTATAGGACTAATGTCACCCCAGGGCATTCCCCAATCAATGAACTGCTTTTCTAGTGTGTCCACGGTTATTACATAGCCAAATGCAACAAATTGCACTGAATAAGATCAGCTGGGACGTGTAAGGGAAAATCATCAGCCAGGACATCAAAGTTTCTTCTTCTTTTCTGAAATATGCTATTGGGACTCAAATAAACTCCGTTGCTGCTGTAGAACATTAAGTCAATATTTTGCGAAATTCTGACTATTTGGGCAAAATGATTGGCGTACAATGTGATGCAGGGCTAGAAACTGATTTGGTATCTTCCTTTCCTCTTTGAACATAGGGCTGCTGTTTAAAGATCTTCAAAGTGATGGGCCTCAACCTGAGTCTGAAGAGTTTCTTCTTTCTCATTGATTTTTTTCTCTGGGTTAAATTCATCCTCTGTTCTGATAGTTTGTTGCTTAAATTTCACCTCACTATTTTATGAAGACTTGTAGAACAAAGTGACTTACTTGTGTTGCATGTATCTGTTTGGCACAGCCATGATCAACTTTTTTTTGCTGGACATTTCCAACTTTGCAGTGACATCCTTGAAATATAAAATAGTCAAAGAGCTAGAACTAAACTGAGGACCAAGGACTGAACTTTAGTATCAAAAACATTATCTTTTATATTTTTGCTTTCTGAAGAAACATCCTCAATTCTACTAACCAATGACCCATGTTAAGAGTTCACCCCTTCTGCTGTCAATTATCTCAGATAGCCCTGTTCAGCCCTTGCTGACCTTTAAATCAATGAAACACCAGCACCTAGACAAACAGGTCACTTGTACTCCATGTTCCCTAGCATCTGGCCTTTTGAACAAAGAGATTCTACACAAGACCAGATAAGGAGGGACTTATTCATACAAAAGTAAGATACTGCAGGCACTAAAAATTTAAGATAAAGAGAGAAGATGCTGGAAATTCTTTATACGTGTATCATTCCTAACATCCTGTGTCCTGGCACATGGTCTTTGCTTGCTGTCCTCTACTTCTGGGAAGAATTGCTGTGTATATATAAAGCACCTTGGTTAAATTAGCATCCACACTTTATTTTCCCAGCATTCATCATTCAGGAATTTCTGAGTGTTTATATGGATATGAATCTGTGCTAATATGCATGGAATGAATTAGATAAGCAGCACTTTTTGCCTTTGTCAATAAGCACTTGGCTGTGCACCATTAATCTTCTATGAAAGACCTGTGTATAGGCATAAAGGTATTTATGATATCTGTGAAAATAATATTACTTGTCAATGAGCATGTACATAGATGGGTTTTGTATCTGTGTGTGTATAGTAGTTCATTTTAGTGCAATTTGTGGAGGAGGGTGTATTTGTGGGTTGTTGCATGGATTGAATATTGTGTGATGATATCTGTGAAAGAATGTTCCTACCTGGTGACTCTATTTTATTCAGATGATGAGTTCGATATTTGTACATTATGTATGAAAATGTGAAAATTGTTTGTGTCCATGGTATAAAAAATGATAAGTGTCTTCATGAAAAAAATGTTTCTGGCTTTACAAGTATGTTACCGAGATTGGAAGGGTTGAGTTGGAGAGGATGGTTAGACTGGGACTTCTTTCCCTGGAGCGTAGGAGGCTGAGGGGTGACTTTATAGAGGTTATCAAATTATGAGGGGCATAAATAAGGTGAATTGCCAGGGTCTTTTCCTGAGGGTAGGGCAGTCTAAAACTGGAGGACATAGGTTTAAGGTGAGAGGGGAATGATTTAAAAGGAACCTGAGGGGGCATATCTTTCACACAGAGGGTAGTGTATATATGGAACAAGATTCTAGAGGAAATCGTAGAGGTGAGTACAATTACAACATTTTAAAAGGCATTTGGACAGGGACATGGATAGAGAAAGGTTTAGAGGGATACAGGCCAAATTCAGGCAAATGGGACTAGTTCAATTTAGGAAACCATGTCAGCATGGACAAGTTGGGCCAAAAAGGGTCTGTTTCCATGCTGTATGACACTATAACTCTATGGCTATATGGTTTGTATGTCTATATGCAAACAATGTGTGAAGATGCTTGTAGCTGGGGAAAATGCTTTGCATGTGTTTTTGCACCAAGTGTATATGGTGAAGATTGTGAGTGTGTATGTGTATTTATGGCACCCCATAATTTTACATTAAAATTGGACATGAGAATGCTTTCATGTATAAATTGTGGATTGGAAATTTTGTGTGCATGATGTTAATAGTGGCTGCTAATATGAATAGTGTAAGTGGGTGTGGATATGGTCAGCGTATGAAGGTGTGTGATTTGGTGTCAGTAGAAATAAAATTCAAGTGAGTGTGAGCTGGTTGTGAACGTAGTGAGTGTTTGTGGCTGGGTGTCAGTAGGTGTGTAATTCAAGTGAGTGTCAGTTGGTTGTGAACCTGTGGTAAATGAGATCTGGTGTGGGTGTGTCTGACTGAGAATGTGAGGTGAGGTGTGAATGTGGTCTAAGTGGAGTAAGTGTGTGAGTGGGTGGTGAGTGCAGGGCAGGGACTTGGCTCGCTTGTCATTTCCAGATGTGTGCTTGAGTGTCTCTCAGCTGCTGCTCGGTGACGAGAGGCGAGACCCAGACAGACAGACTGAGATTAAAAGAAACCGCCCTCCTCACTTTGGGCCACTTCACTTTCCTCTAATGCCGACTAAGAAAATCTAATACCTCTTTTCAACGCCTGAGTGCCTTTCGCGGACTAAAGCGTTTGGCGAGGCGCTGCCGAGCTAACTGAGCTTTTCAGCCTCTTGTGAAAAAAAATCCCTCTCGAATGACAGCCCGAAAGCGGAGTCTCTGCAACCGGAGCCAGAAGCAGATCCAGAGGCTGTCCCACAGCCGGGGCAGGAGGCAGGTCGAGCCGTGTCGTCTGCAGAGTTTGGGAGCTGCACTCGAATCTGAGACACAGAAACAAACCTGCAGGATTCACATCGACTGAAAGCAGAACAGTCCCTGGAGCCAGGGCGAACTCGCCTCTCTCTCCTCCTCACCCCTCCCCTTTTCACCCCAAAGTTTGCTGTCAGACATTTCAAATCCGGCATCTGTCCACAGACTTTTATTTGAAAAAAAAAACTTTTTAAATACTCTCGTGAAACCGTCTCTTCTCAGATAGGGAAAAAAAAGTCACAGAGACCTCAGATCCGGACACCATGCAGAAATGGTAAATATTTTTCCTTGATTGATTGATTGATTTTCTTTTCATTGGAATTACTGACCTGATTCCTGGAAGTTGTTACTCATGTGCCGATGTGTCACAAAAAAAGTTTGTTCAAAGTTTCTCCCAATGACGCCCCTCTCAATAAGCGAGGCCTGTTTCTTTAAAGAATGTTTTGGGGTTCGGGTGATATTTGAGGGAGGGACGGAATGGGGTAGTGTTGGAGGAATCTCTCCCCAATGCTCTATAATTTTGTTTTTTGCTAATTTTCGATTTTTATAATGACATGTTTTTTAAAAAAGCAGAAAGGTACTGTGTGTGTCTGTACCTTTGTCTGTTTCTGTGATTGTGCGTGTGATAGTGTGTTTGTGGCTGTGCCAAAGTTAATGCTAGTTATCCCATTCCACCCTCATTCCCCTCCCTTCCAAACACACACACACTTACACTCACACACTTTTCTGGATGGTTTGTTAGTTTTTCCTTTACTCCAAGGGTTATGAGGTGTATAATGAGCATTAAACAGGAGATGCATTGATTGCATTTGTAAGGTCTTGCTGATGTTTCTGCTATTCTGTTAATGTGCCATGTCCAGTGTCAGTGATCAAAGCCACTGGTGAAGTGGAGGAGATCTCTAATTGTCATGTGGAGGCAGCTGAGGAGTACCACTTGCATTCATGTGTCACTTTCTTTCTCTCCCTGTGTACAGTTTATAAGGTTTAGTTTGTTGTTAAGTTTGGTTTTGCCTCCTTCCTGGAGAGGCAGCTGATTGCTTTTCATTTTGCCTGTCAGAAGACCCTTACAGAACAACAGAGAACATTTTGTTTTTTTGATAACTGTTCAGTCACCCCTTGTGAAATGTTTCTGCCTGCTGGGTACTCTGTGAATGTGTGTCTGTTGCTTAACACAACATTTTGTCTTAATGGCGGTTCCTGTCAGAGATGTTTCATGCCTCTGTAAGTGGTGGAGTTGAGAGTGCCAATTTGCATTCCACCAGTGTCATTTGATTACTTTTATCTGTGTAGCTTCAAGACTAGTTCAGACCTACCATTTCATCTTGGCATATCATGAGTGGTTGGTGTGTCATCTTTGGAAATTCAGGCTGCTTTAGACACAAGAAAAAATCGCTTTCATGTTGCAACCACAGTCTCTTGCTAACTTGTCAGCAGCAGGAGAATGTGATTCACAGAGACCCAGAAGAATGGAGTAAGAGGAGGGTTTGAGTAGTTCAATAAGCCAGTGGACAGGTAATGTGTGACATCCCATGAGGGCTTAAGTTAATGAAGAACAGGTTTGCTTTTCTCTTCACGCTGACCTGACTCTTTCCCCATGGTTCACTTTTTTCATTTAATCTTACCCCAGCAAATTGATGTGCTTTTTCTTCTCCTCCACTATTACTTAAGGGAGAGGAGATAGCACTGTAACTAAACCACTTCTTTTCTACCATTGTCAGACCTATAGCATTTAACAGTCACAGCAAAAAAAAGACTTTCTAATATTCTTTCACCAGCCTTGCAATCTGTTATCATGCATTTGCTTCCATGCACTTGCTGATGCTGAATTACAATACATGGTCATTGAGGAACAAAATTTCACTCAGATGTCAGAGTGACTTGCCCATCCTTAGCAATACAGTCTATTAAAAACTTAATTTGTGAATGTTTCCAGCTCTTACAATGGCAAGATGCAGCAGATTACTTTTTCAAAATAAACGAGAGTATCAATTTTGGAACAGACTATATCTGTAGTGCCTTTATAGATTTGGAAGAGCATTAATTACTTTCTAAGTAGTGTCAGAAAAATTGTTTCAAATTAAATAACTCCGAACTGGTGGATGGGAATGACTGAGGCAGCAAAAATGGTCCATAAAGGATGAGGAACACACTTAGATGGGAAGTTGTGCATTTGTATGTAATGTTTGAGATTGCACAAAAAGAATCAAAATGTAAATCACAAAGATAAAATAATATTATGCCCCCTCAACGTTATCCACCATCTACATAAATGTATTTTTAAAACATCTCAGATTAGTTGCAATTCAATACAGGATGCCGTACATTATAATGTTCCTGCTGTACTATGTTCCAAGTTATTGGATTAAATAGTGTGATTGAAACATTGAAATGGAAGTTTTGTAATGCTGAATTCAATTAATAACTCAATTCTGAATTTTGGTAAAAGTCTAGGCAGAATGTTTCTTCATTTTAATATATCTGTTATTTAAGGTGAACCTGAAGTCCTTTAGATCTTTGCTCATTGTGGTTGACATAATCCATTTTTATTGATTGAAAATTAGCTGTAAATTATTTTGCATAAGCTTCATATTTTAATACACTTAGAATACATATTATAAAGTCTCCGTTTGTGTAATGTATTGCCTGACTAGCCTATGCAGTCTGCATGGACAATACAATAACAACAATGGAAGTAAAATGCTCCTTATAAATTATAAAACCATATGCAAAGAGATTAGAATACACAAACTTGATAAGGACATTTCATTTGAATTCTTAATGTGTGAATATCTTCCAATCTTTTGCTGTCAATGCCCTATTTGTTTCACATAACCAGTGATACTCGTTTAGAAGTTTGAAGAAAATTCTTATATCTCCACCATCACACGCTGGTCAAGTGAACTCAGGACTACCTTACAGAATCTTATTGGAAATCTTGTTCTAATTGGAAAAGTTCAGTTGTATTATGCACTGAAATGTTGTGTATTTGAAGCATGTGTAACATAGTAGGCAATCTGTTGATAACACGTTTTTGAGATTTGCAGTTAATCCTGAAGTTTTGAGAGATAAATGTAAATGCCAATCATTGCCTCAAAAGTGGTTGTCATGATTTATTTCATTGACAAAAAAAGGTATTCAGCCTGGTCAGTATAACATGGAACTATTTTACTGACAGGAATGTAGAATTTGTCATGATTTGCTGTGCCTTGACAAGCTATGTACTGTACAGTGATTAAAGTGTCCAATCTTTGATTTTAAAGGGCAGAATAGATTCATTATGTGTTTTAAATATGAGATCATTCAGTTAGTAGGTTGTAAATGTGACTAAATGAAACACAAAACAACAAATTTGCAGAAAATCTCAACGTGCAAACACTAAAAAGTCAAACAATTGCTGTTAATCTAGAGACTGTACTTGCTAATCAGCATAATATATTTTAAAATAAAGAAACTCTACCATGACCGAAATGAAGGTAACTTTGAAACATCTCAGTTAGCTTGATTTTGAGTATCAGAACCCATCTTTAATACCTACAACTCCAGAAATAAGCTAGTCAATATAGAATGCTTCAAAAGCATGTTCATAGAGTGTTTAAGCTTCTGAGTTTGACAATTTTAAAAATGTTTGTTTAATTGTACAATAATTGTTTGAATTAACCTGTTTTGCTTCTGAACACTTAGTAACTTTTACTGAAAATTAATGTGAAGAAACATAGTATTTTGCATTCTAGTGTGCAAGCAAATTGGAGTTCTGTCAATGGCAGAACATAATATATTGAGGAGGTTTTATTCTAATTATGGAATATATACTTGAAAGCATTAGACCACAGATTTTAGTCCATAAATACTGGCATAAATAAAGTTTATGCCAGCCATTAGGTACCTTTTTAACATTTGGTTAATGTGCCAAAAGTGCTATTTTTGCTAACTCTTCAGAAGGAAAAAAGCACTTTATGTTCCAGCTGCAGTGAATTTAAAGTCCATGCCTGTTCATACTGGACCAGGCAAGTGCTCAGTTTGCTCTGTGCAAGAACTCAACTGCATTAGTTTTTGAATACAATTGAAATGCATCTCAAACCATACCAGCATTTTGCATCAAAATATTGATTTTTTTCAAATTTAAAACTTGAAAACTAGCCCCTGTTGCCAGCTGAAATATCCACCAAGCATGCCTAATTTGGACCAAATTATCATTTAATACAGAGTTTTAGACAAAAAAAGTCTAATCTTTTTAGACCATGCATGCCATCATGAGCAGTGGCCAAAGTCCCATATTGTTAAGCATTCTGAGCTTATATATAACAGTATAAGATTGCTAATGTTTATACTTGTTACATTTGATCTCTGAAGTGGAGTGGAATTTTCCACTCCCTTGATTACTGTGGCCAATGGTGAGAAATGTGGGAAAATAGAGCAAAAATGAAAATATCAAACTCTCAACTTCAAGAAAAGAATTTTCCCCTTACATTTAAAAGAATGAGTTCAGATTCTTGCCAGTGATTGATTACGACCTTACTTTAATGCATTTGTGACTCATTAATCGCCCATCTCCCCTACTTTCTATGCAGCTTCCAGTTCTCCAATTCTTGTATGAGAAACTAGACAGTTACAATTCCCATTATGAAAGTCAGAGTGGTAACCTGGCAGCAGCAACTCAGCACTTTGTTTCTCTGGGCCTTCATTCAACTTTGTCTCCATTACACATCCCTGCATTCTCCACGCACACTGTTCTCCATGGTTCATCTCAGTAAGTCAACATCAGGAAACCAGCATCAGGCTTGCTCAAACATCACTTCAACCCTTCAGGACTTCACTTTGATTTGGTCCACAGGGATACCTACGACCAGCATGCTCTTGCCAGGCCAACCTGTATGTAGGGACACATGCATCTTGCACACCTGCACAAGAACCCTCTTATGGCTTTTAGCTTCATTTCTTAGCACTCTCACACTTAGCAGTTACCTGAAGGTGCTCAGTCTCTGGGTCTTACATTGTATTTTAATGCAGAGATAGAGACAGCTAGTGAAGGTATAGATCTTCGAACAGTCAAGAGAGTGGATATATTGCTGCACAGCACTGTGCAACATTCAATGTCTCACAGATTGGTGGACCAATTCTTCCTGCCATGAGACAATGGGACAGGTTGAGTATAATAGAAGTGGATGAAAGAACACTTAGTGGTGATGCAGAAAACAGGATTAGGTGTCCCCAGTGATTGATCAGGATGTACAGAGGGCAGGAAGAGTTAATAGTTTGGAAGGATGATGTGGGTGAGAACTAACGAGTGGACAAGATACATGAAATCATGAGATTTGAGGTCCATGAGCGTTGGTGAGTAGTGTGTGCAGTTGCAGAGTTAGAATGAGTGGTGGCCTTGTGAGTAGACAGTGAGAAGATGGTGACACTTTCCTTATGGAGAAGGATCCTGTACTCCTGGGGTTTGCATTTAACCTGGGTCACAGCACTGACCCAGATTGCTACCTTTGGCCAGAATGGCTGCATCTATTGATGTGGTCTCCTTTGTTGGTAAGCATGATATAGAATTAGAATTAGAATTAGGTTTTATTGTCATTTGTACTCAAGTACAGAAGTACAGTGAAAGGTTAACAAAATTACCATTCTCCAGTGCCGTCTTAGGTATGAAAACCCAAATTGAAAATAAAAACCATCTAAGATACATAAACCAGAAATTTAAAGAAGCAGAATTATAGAAAAACAGAACCGAGAAGAAATGAGGCAGAGCCCATACTTAAACGTCTTATGATAAGTAAACAGAAGCATGTCCCTATTCTCCACCACTCTGTCAACTGGCACCTCCAGGTCAAAGTTGGCAAACTGAAGGGATTAAGTTCCCTCTCTGAGCCATTTCCTTTATGATAACAGTGTATGACCATAGTCATGTGAAGGGCAGCTCCTGGCTTGCAGTGTCTGAAGTGCTGAAATGAACACTGGAATGTTCCAACATTGCAAGCACCTCCAATTCTCCTGTTGCACAATTCAAGTAGTTGGATGGTATAGATGTGAGATGCATAAGGAGGCTTCACTATTATTCCCATCCTCAATGTTGATGATACCCAGCATATCAGTGCAGGAGATGAGACTGAAGAATTCACAACAACCTTCAGCTAGGAATGCCAAGTGAATGATTCATCCTAACCTCATCCCACAGGTCCCCAGCCCCTTTGGTATCAGTTCAGCCAATTTTATTCACTGCACACGAAATTAGGAAATAGCTGAAGGCATTGGTTATTACAAAGTCTGTGGGCCCTGGCAATAGCATCAAAGACTTGTGCTCCAGAATTAACCATGCCCTGAGCCAAGCAGTTCCAGAACAGCAACAATATTGACATCTAACTGGCAGTGTGGAAAATATCCAAGTATGTCTTATTCATGAAAAGCATGTTAAATCCAATTCAGCCACTTACCGCACCATCAGTCTACTCTCAATCGTCAGTAAAGTGATGGAAGATGTCATCAACAGTGCTATCAAACAGTACTTGCTTAGCAGTAACCTGCTCATTGGCACCCGATTTGTGTTCTGCCATGGCCATTGAGTTCCTGACTTAATTATAGCTTTGGGCAAATATGGGCAAAAAGATGAAACCCAGAAGTGATGTGAGAGTGACTTCTCTTGACATCTAGGCCACATTTGAGTGAGTGGTACCAAGGAGTCCTAGCAAAACTGGAATTAATGGGTATCAGGAGGCAAAGTCTCCCCGATTGGAATCATATCTGGCACATAAGATGCTTGCGGTTGTTGGAGGTCAGTCATCTCAGCTCCAGGACATCTCTGCAGGAGTTCCTCAGGGTAGTGTCCTAGGCCCAACCATCTTCAGCTGCTTCATCAATGACCTTCCATCCATCATAAAGTCAGACGTAGAGATATTCGCCAATGATTACACAATGTTCAACACCATTCATGACTCCTCAGATACTGGAGCAGTCCAAGTCCAAATGCAGCAAGACCTGGACAATATCCAGGTTTGGGATGAAAAGTGGCAAGTAACATTCGTACCACACAAAATCCAGGTAATCACCTTTCTCAATAAGCGGCAATCTAACCATCGATCCTTAAAATTCAAAGGTGTTACCATCATAACCCATCACTGTCTACTTCCTGGGGTTATCATTGACTAGAAACTGAACTGGACTAACCAAATAAATATAGTGGCTACAAGAACATATCAAAGGCTGGGTATCCTGCAGTGAATAACTCACCTCTTGACTCCCCAAAGCCTATCCATCATCCACGAGGCATAAGTCAGGAGCGTGATTGAATACCCCCTACTTGTCTTGAAGAATGCAGCTCCAATAACACACAAGTAGATTGACACCATCCAGGAAAAGCAGAGACAACAAGGTGCAGGGCTGGATGAACACAGCAGACCAAGCAGCATCATAGGAGCAGAGAGGCTGACGTTTCGGGCCTAGACCCTTCATCAGAAAAGGGGGAGGGGAAGGGGGTTTTGAAATAAATAGGGAGAGAGTGGGAGGCGGATAGAAGAGGGATAGAGGAGAGGATAGGTGGAGAGGAAACAAACAGGTCGAAGAGGCGGGGATGGGGCCAGGAAAGGTGAGTGTAGGTAGGGAGTTAGGAAGGGGATAGGTCAGTCCAGGG
>NW_025971171.1:10108-11009 GCF_021869965.1 Rhincodon typus | reverse complement strand
TCACCCTGGCGGGTATATCACGGAATATACGGTTACCCTGAAGAGAGAAAGAGAGAGGGAGAGATGTTGGCATTATGGCTCAACCATAACCGCAACGCAATCCGGTTTCTCCAGGGGTAGGAGGGATGGGGTGGGCGTCACCCGAATCCAGATTCCGTACCTCGTCCAGTGAGATGTTCAGATCCTTTTGCGAAATCTCGACGATATTCTGCAACACGGCCTGAAATTCACTCGGCTGCCGAAAGATGAGAGAGAGAGATGTCACGGGGTGGGGGGTACGTCAACGTTTGCCAAACCTTTCAACGGCCAGCGGGGGATGGGGTGGGGGGGGGGTCACAAACCAACACTTTGGATCACGGGGAGAACGTAGGCCACACCCTCGCTGAGGGACGGGGATGATAAAACCAAACGCCTCCCGCCCCCTTTCTCTCGCAGTCCGGAATGTTCCACGAACCGGGCCCGGCCCTTGATCGGGACTAGCTGTTGTTGGCGGTTTCGAGTTGCCCGTGACGTGTTTGGATTCTGGAGTCACGTTTAGGCCCAGGCCCGGTAGAGGGGTGTTGGGATGGATGCTCTCCCCACCCTCCCCGGGGCTCGTGGGGGTACCCACAACGAGAGGCCAGAATGAGTCTCCGAATAAGAGCGGGGGAGGTTGGGGTGCCATTTTGGACTGGGATGAGGGTGGGGAATATGTGGAATTCTGTACCTCCCCACCACCATAGGGCAGTGGCGGTGGTGCTCCCTCGTTGAGGTACATTCGAGGCAGAGATCCACGGATCTTCCAATTATTAACGATATCGCGGCCAATTGGGGTCGCGTTAATGGCATTAGCTGTGGGCTAGAATGGCCCCGAGGGGCTGAACGGTCTTCTCTTGCGGCTATTTCCAGAGCCCCTCCTTTC
>NW_025971171.1:4600-10008 GCF_021869965.1 Rhincodon typus | reverse complement strand
GAGGATCGGGGGGGTGCGTGGCATCATTTTGAAGCGGAAGGCAGGAGGGTTAAGAGAGAACTTGAGGGAAATATTTTTTCACTCAGCGTGTCTGGGAGGACAACTGAGGCAGGTAAACCTCACAACCTTTAAAAAAAAGTACCTTGGATGAGCACTCGACGTGTCATAGCAGCGGGGGTGGGGGGGGGGGAAATGTCGCCTGGTGGAGAAAGGCCAAAGGGCCTACAGGCACTTCTGACTCTTCCCGACTCTGAGAGCGCTACAATCTAATCTGTGAAAGCATAGCGCCGAAATGCAGAGGGTTTGGGAGAGATTTGTCTTTTTATTCATTAACGGATGAGGGTGTCGCTGGCCAGGCAGCATTTATTGCCCATCCCTAATTGCCCAGAGGGCAGTTCAGAGTCAACCACACATTGCTGCGGGTCTGGAGTCACGTGTAGGTCCAGGTCCGGTAAGGATGGCAGTTTCCTTCCCTAAAGGACATTAATGAACCAGATGGGGTTTTTCCCGACAATCGACGACAGATTCACGCGCATCATTAGATCCTTAATTCCAAATATTTTTATTAAATTCAAATCCCACCATCTGCTGTGGCGGGACTCGAACCTAGGTTCCCCCAGAACGTTCTCTGGATTAACAGTCCAGCGATAATACTGCTAGGCCATCGCTTCCCCATTTGCCAGGATGTTGCCGGGACTGGAGGCAGGAGGTGTAAGGAGAGGTAGAGCGAGCTTTCTTTCCTCCCCACCGTGAAAAATTGTCAGAAAGGGGCCAGGTTACAATCTCTCGCTGATGCCATCCTTACCTCGCTGTAGTTAATATTGAGCTGCAGATCTTCCAACCTTGCTATTGAAGTCTCACAGCCTTGGCAGTCCGGGTTAGACAGCGTTGCCCTGATATCAGATCGCACGATCTGTAGCTCTCTTAAGAGTTGCTGCTGAACACCCAGCACCAAGTGCTGAGTGGAGTTGATGGACACCAAGTGGTTCTTCGTCTCTCTGAAATCTGAGGAACAAGCCATGAGGGAACCTCCTGGAATCGGAACCCGGTCTCTCTAGAAGCGAAACACCCTAACACCCGAGCTAGCTGTACCTGCCTAATATGGAACCGGCCCAGGATCCGAAATCTCTGTGTGTCTGCCTCCATCATTAGAAACGTTCCCTTGCTGTGAATTTCCCTCGAAAGGCATTGTCTTGGTTTTTTTCTGAATTTACACCCCATCCCCAACTTTGCGGAATTCCCGGCGACATCCTGGTAAATCTCTTCTGAACCGTCTCCAACTCAATAACGCCCTTCCTACAGCAGGGCGACCAGAACCAGACACAGTGCTCCAGGAGAGGCCTCACCAATATCCTGTACAACCTCAACATGATGTTCCCAACTCCTATACTCAGAAGGCCTGAGCAATGAAGGCTAAACGCCTTCTTAACCACCCTGTCTACATGTGGCGCAAACTTCAAAGAATTATGTACCTGAACCCCTAGGTCTCGCTGTTCTACAACACTACCCAAGACCCTACTTTTAATTGTATAAGTGCTGCCCTCGTTTGTTTTCCCAAAATACAACACCTCGCATTTATCCAAATTAATCTCCGTCTGCCATTCCTCAGCCCCATTGACCCAACTGATCAAGATCTCTTTGCAATCCTAGGTAACCTTTTTCGCTATACTACCAACCTTGATGCCATCTGCCAACTTACTAACCATGCCTCCTATATTCTCGTCCAAATCTTTTCGGTTAAGTGCCAAGTGCCCAGAGCAGGCACCTGTGACCAGCTCTGTCCAAGATGGCTCTGAGATGGTCTGAAAGAACATCTCGCTAAGATTATCTCACTAGAAGCTGTGTACCCAAAAGGGACGCATCCAGACTTTGTCATATTTTGCAATTAAACAGAAACCGAGGGGAGAACGGTCTCCTGTGGGTTCTCCGTGGCGACGGTGTGGCATTTCAGAGTCGACCAGCCAGCCAACGTTTTTCCCTCTCTCTCTCTCTCAAGCGACGTCGAGACTTGGCATTCTTGCTGAGGTGTCCTGATTTGGTGCCAGGCGGCTAAAACCGTCTCCGGGGTTGTGGGGGGGGAGGTGGGCAACGTTTTGGCGAACAATTGGCGGGTCTTACCTTGCACCCTGGTGGTCAGCATCTCCAACACGGGCAACACGACTGGCTCCAGGGCTCCCTGGACGGTGAATCCGAGACTTCTGTTCAGCCCTGCGATGAAATCGGAGAGAGAGTCGGAATCCAGAGGCGAGCAAAGGCAGCTCGGAAACGGAACACAAAATAGAGAATCCAGCCCTGCCCGCTGCCACCCGGGGTGGCTACTGGCACCACCAACGTGGGTACAGGGTGTGGTCTACGCTAATCCCTGACCAATGAGGCAAATTATCTTGTGCTGGGGGTGGGAGTTACGTTAAAACAGCAATGATTCATTTCGGCCAAAGCCATCACCAACTGTATGAACAGAGACACTGCAGTACAGAGTCACAGAGTCATATGGACCCTTCGATCCGAAATCCCAAACTAGACCACCCCCACCTTCCCTGCTCCTGGCCCAAACCTTTCCTGCTCGTGGATCTATCCAAACGTCTTTTCAACGCTGGAACCGTCGCTGCGGTGTTGGGTACAGTACTCGTGGATTGGGAGGCAGGAAGTCAGAATTTGGCGTTTGTAAAATGCTGGGGGGTTGGGGGAAAATGGGGGGTGCGGGGGGAGGTGGAAAGCATTGCGTGGTCCCTTTAGAAGATGATGAGCTTTCTCTATGCTTAGAGATTTAAAACGGACGGCTGTGAGCAGCAGCTTGAAAGTTTGCAAGTACACAGAGAGCACCCGGATTGAAACGTTTGTTAGCAGGCCAGGCAGCAGTTTTCTTTACCAAGATAA
This sequence comes from Rhincodon typus, assembly GCF_021869965.1. Classification (NCBI taxonomy): domain Eukaryota; kingdom Metazoa; phylum Chordata; class Chondrichthyes; order Orectolobiformes; family Rhincodontidae; genus Rhincodon; species Rhincodon typus. The sequence continues at coordinate 7,131 of NW_025971171.1, read as the reverse complement.
CAAGTTTTGAATTTAGCCAATCAATTTGAACCAGGCTCTTAGATACCAAAGACCAATTAAATTTAAATCTGATCGTTGTGATAACATAGGACCAATCCTATTGTAAGAAATATTGATATGTCATCAAGGGCATAAAAGAAGGGGGTACTTGGACAAAGCCCCAGAGCTAACTACCATCTGCCAGAGCTAACGGCCCTCAGCTCTCAAGAGAGAATCGCTGGCCCTCACAGCCTCCTCTATGTCTTAGAGAAAGCACCATCGAAATAACAAAGGTGCCAACAACACAACTAGTTCATATTCCTGACAGGAGAGTCAACGGAGAAGGCATGGAACATTCCAGAAGACGTATCCTGGCCGTAATTTCAAGAGACTAAATTCTATCTTCTTTATTAATATATAAGTGGGACTCGTATTTATTGGAACAGCATACTGTTAATATCTTGTTTTATTCGGGAATCGTTAGAAGGGATGTATTCAGTTTGTTACTAGTTTAGTCAACTTGTTTACTGTTGGTGTTAGATAAATTGTTGATTTGAAAGTGAGGGACAGGGATTTATTTTATTCAACCACTAGAAGTTGCTGAAAGACATGTTATACCACTTCTCACTCTCCTTTGACAGATTATGGGGTGAGGCACTCCGGTTTGGGTGTTTCGGTTTTAGTTCTCAGAGAGGGGGTGGGTGATCGACCTCTGCTTCATAACACCATGTCCACATCCACCACTTCCTCTGGAAGTTCATTCCACACACATGGGCCACTCCCTGTGTGAGAAAGTTACCGCTCGAGTCTTTTAAAAAATCTTTCTTCCGCCCACCATTGAAAAACATGCCACCTCGTCTTGAAATTCCCCACCCTAGCGAAAATCCCCTCTTTGGTTATTTACCTTATTCCAAGCCCCTCATGATTTTATAAACCTCTCTAAGGTCACCCGCTCAGCCTCCGATGTTCCAGGGAAAGAAGGCCCAGCCTATCCATCCACTCCCCATCACTCAAACCCTCCAACTCAACTGGCACCATCCTGGCAAACAGGGGGATTCGGGAGCCTCGAAAAGTGAGCCACGCAACTTTGGAATGGATGTAACAGTGTCAGAAACGGCTCAGAGTTGTCCATTGCCTCGCTATCACAAGTGTAGGCTTTACTTCCTGTCTAGGGCACTTAGGCCGGGGCCTGTCAGACTTTGGAGGGTCGCCAGGAGATCTGATCGAGATGTGAAGGGGATTTGAACCGGGTGACAGGGTGACACGCTGAGGGGACGCAGCTGTTGAAATCAGAGGCCTTCTCTTTTTTAGCACTTTGGGTTTGGGGGGCAGGTCGTGAGCCCGAGAAAGAGTGGGCTCCACCTCGTTGAAAGTTTGACACTGAAAAAGAAGATTGTTCTTCTGCGGGGAGTGGTGGGGGGATGGGGGAGATCTCAAGCCGAAGGTCAGGTGGGGTTGTGGGGGTCGTTGAGCTTGTGGGAGGCTCCAACAGGCCGAACGGCCTACCCCTGTGCTCCGATTTCCATGCCCTGCGCGTGGCCCCTCTGCTTATCTTCTTCAGATAAGTCTTCCTTCTCTCTCCCCCATCTCCTCTTCCCGAATCTAACTCCCACTCCCCCTCACGACTCTCCGTGTTAAACTCCCTCCACCACTCAATGTCCTGTAGAAGTTGACTGATGGCCCTGACATGCACATCTACGCGCCTGGCATCAGTGGGTAAGTTGGCAAGGTGAAAATAAGCTGCCAAGGGGGTGGGGGGGATGCTTACTGTTGTGGCTGGTGGGTGGCATTGATGCAGGGAGGAGAAGTCAAGGTTCGAGTGTCAAGGGTTAGCTTTACCTGAGTGAGCCAATCTGAACAGGCCCCAAGAAAGTTGGGGGTGGTTGGGCGGGGGCATCTTCAGGCATGGGGGCAGCAGCAGGAAGGCGGATTATTTTCCAAACGGCGATCGATTGGGGAAACGGGAGGAAGATGCAGCGAGAGCTGAGTATCCCTTCCTACACCACCTGCTGAATGCTGAGGGAGCAGGAGCAGTGGACAGTGATGAACGACAGGGGGATGTTAGTCCCCTTCGTTGCTGCTCTCCATCCATCGACACAACCCCCTCCCCTCAGATAAGGAGACCCCAAAACCTCACACACACCATACTCCAGGGTGTAGTCTCTCCCTGTCCAATTGCAGAGACATCCCTATTCCTGTACTCGAATCCTGTGTGTGTGTGTACGTGTGAGTGTGTGTGTGTGTACGTGTATATGTGTGTGTGAGTGTCTGTGTGTGTGAGTGTGAGTGTGTGTGAGAGACAGAGAGTGTGTACGTGTGTATGTGTGTGTGAGTGTGAGTGTGTGTGTGTGAGAGGGTATATCTGTGTGTGTATGTGAGAGTGTGTGTGTGTGTGTGTGTGTGAGAGAGAGAGTGTGTGTGTTTGTGTGCGAGTGTGTGTGTGAAAGTGAGAGTGAGTGTGTATGTCTGCATCTGTGTGTGTGTGCGTGTAAGTGAGTGTGTGTGTGAGTGTGAGAGAGAGAAAGCGTGTGTGAGAGAGAGTGAGGGTGTGT
>NW_025971171.1:4288-4500 GCF_021869965.1 Rhincodon typus | reverse complement strand
TGTGTGTGTGTGAATGTGTGAGTGTGTGTGTGTGTGACTGTGTGTGTGTGAGTGTGTGTGTGAGTGTGAGAGTGTGTATGTGTGTGAGAGAGAATGAGTGTGTGTGTGTGAGAGAGAGTGAGTGTGTGAGTGTGAGAGAGAGTGTGTGTGTGTGAGCGTGTGAGAGTGTGAGAGAGAGTGAGTGTGTGTGTGTGAGAGAGAGTGAGTGTGTG
>NW_025971171.1:2193-4278 GCF_021869965.1 Rhincodon typus | reverse complement strand
GAGAGAGAGTGAGTGTGTGTGTGTGAGAGAGAGTGAGTGTGTGTGTGAGCGTGTGAGTGTGAGAGAGAGTGAGTGTGTGAGTGTGAGAGAGAGTGAGTGTGCAGACAAAAGGTTAACCGTTGAGAGTGAGCATTGATGTGCGTTGCCGGGTTGACCCAGTGCCCGCTGGGCAGTGCTGTCGAAGTGGTACCGATCCTCCCCCTCCCCACCCCCGGCACTCGGGAACATGGCGCCGATCTCCCCCTCACCATCTAGTTCAGCCAACACCTGGTTCTGTGGGACGGAGAACTGGGCGGTGATCGCTGGGGCGGCCTGAAAGGGAACACAGAAGAGAATTGTCAAGGAAGTGGGGGGGGGGGGTGGGCAACACTGAGAGGGCACGATGGACAGACACAACATTCCCACAAAGTCATAGCCTAACATTCCCACAAATTATTCCGGTCTGCCAAGCCTCGGAGCCAGGGACGGGGTGACGTTGAAGGACAATGAACGTCACACTGACAGCTGGAGGAATTTGTTGACTCGGATGGTGTAGAGTGTTGTCCGAGGCCTGGGGACGATCCGGGATCGAGTCCGTACTGAGGCAGGCACCGACTCGAATAGGTGATACAGAAATGGGGGCCCCGGCGGCCTTGGGTGGGAAAGAACGGAGCGGGTGCCGGGCGGGGGCCGAATAGCCTCCTCCCTGCGGGTTCTGACGACATGGGGGCCCATGGAGACAGGCCCTGAGGAAAGGTTGGGTTTGACGAAGAGGCCCCGGGACGCAGTGCCAGGCCAGAAGCAGCGTCTCACCTTGCCGAAGCTCTCGATGTAGGATACCACATGTGCAATTGTCAATTTGATTTCGACCACCGTTGTTTCCAAAGATTCTGTCAGCTTCTGGTTGACTGTGAACGCGCAGGCAACTCCTGCCCTGGAGGCCGAGTGGCCGGCAGTAGGGGAGTGGGGGGGTGGGGGGGGTGGGGGGAGTGGGGAGGTGTTGGGCGGGGGTGGGAAACGGGGCAAGAGCGTGAGTAAGGCAGAAAAGCCGACGCAAGGCACTCGCGCCAATCGTCCGTAGGTGAGGGGTCTGCACGGCACGCCATTCCCCCTCACCTACTTAACCCAGTCTCCGCCACCGCCCCCCACCAGGCACAGGGCTCCTTCCCTGCCCCCACCATCGACAAGGCACAAGTCAGGAGTGTGATGGAATACCCCCCACTTGCCCCATCACCGACGCTCAGTAACAGCAGTGTGTACCATCTACAAGATGCGCTGCAGCAACTCACCGAGGCCCCTCAGGCAGCACCTTCCAAACCCACGACCCACTTCCATCCAGAAGGACAAGGGGCAGCAGGTACATGGGAACACCACCCCCTGCAAGTTCACCCTCCGAGCCCCTCACCGTCCCCGACTTGGAAATATATCGTTCCTTCAGTGTCGCTGGGTCAGAATCCTGGAACTCCCTCCCTGAGGGCACTGTGTGGGGGTCCCTACACCACAGACTGCAGCGGCTCACCCCCACCTTCTCAAGGGGGGGACAATTAGGGGGGAACAGGGCAATAAATGCTGGGCCCAGCCAGCGATGCCCAGGCCCACCGCGGATGGTAAATCAGCAACTGATCACCCGCAAGCCGTGGAATACCCAGTTGGATTCAGCCCTCTGATACAACACTTACTGAGTGCAGCCATCCCTTACTGCATCTCACTAGCGCCCCACCGAGCCCGACGTCCCCATCGGCCTCACTCACAGTATGATGAGAGTTGTTGTCAACAGGAAGATGGCCAGTGTGTTGCGCTGACAGTCAGTCTTCCTGGTGCGTTCCTTCACTCTGCCGCCACACCTTCCACAGCACCGAAAGCAGCAGAAGAACAGACCCACCAGGGGCATCAGGATGAAGAAAAGTGCCCCGATTATCAGCGACACAAGGTAGCCAGCCTCATATTTCACCACCTGGGGCAGAGAGGGCGCACAGCAAGATGTCACACAACTGTTCAATGGTGTTCCCATCACTGAATCCCCCCTCACTATCAACATCCTGGGGGTTATCATTGACCGCAAACTGAACAGGACCAGCCCCACATAAACACAGCGGCTACAAGAGC
>NW_025971171.1:1179-1662 GCF_021869965.1 Rhincodon typus | reverse complement strand
GGGAAAGGGTTGGGCTGTACGGCGTCCAGGTACCGGTTCACCATGTTGTACAACGGTTCGATGGAGCCTGCGTCGCCGCTCAGCCTCGTGAAGCCGCGCCGGGCGACCTCCTGGAATTCGAGCTGCTCTGCCGCCGTGCAATCCTGGGCCACAGGCGTCGCTGGGAGCAGCAGGAAGGCGCACGTTGCCAGGCACGCTGCCGCCCCGCTCCACCGCGTCCCCCCGCACGCCAATCCCGAATGGTACCTGCTCGCCATCGCCCTGCGGAAGTCAATGAACGCCCGGCGTCAGTGCGGCTGCACCCGCGCCCACACCGCCCAGCCCCGACCCTTGTGAAGGGCTGGTCATCCCGTTTTACGCAATGTTTTCCTTTATTCGTCCGTGGGACGTGGGCGTCGCTGACCGGCCCCGTTACCCACCCCTAATTGCCCCCCCACCCTTGAGAAGGTGGGGGTGAACCGCTGCAGTCTGTGTGGTGTAGGG
>NW_025971171.1:0-992 GCF_021869965.1 Rhincodon typus | reverse complement strand
CAGACACACACACACTGACACAGACACACACACAGAGTCACACACACACAGAGTCACACACACACACACCACCACAAACACACACACGCACAGGCATACACACACACACACACAGGCACACACACAGGCATACACACACACACATACACACACACACACACACAGACGCACACACATACACTGACACAGACACACACACAGGCAGACACACATAGGCACACGCACGCACACACACAGGCACACAGACACACGCACACAGGCACACAGACACACGCACACTGACACACAGGCACACGCACACTGACACACATGCACATACACTCACTCATGGACCACATAGCAAATGCTCAAAGGAGAATGCAAAGCAGTCTCACCTAGCCGAATTTCGGGAGACAAATTCTGTCCGTGCTGTCCTGGGTTGGAGACACAGTCACAAAAGATATAGACATCGGTTGGAGGGTTGCTGTTTAAGGATGTTGGGAGGGAAGGAAACCTGTCTGACAGGTTCAAGCACCCTCTGACACAAACAAAGGCGAAACGGGCCACTGAGAAAAGTTATAAATAAATCGAAGCTGCCTGCAGTTCCTTCATCATTGCTCACCCATGGGTGTGGCACAAACTTCACAGCGCACACACTTTGTAATGACACTTTCAGAACCTGTTCAGGCAGGAGCTGGACTCTTCCGCAAATTGCCGCAAGGTTAACAAGTCGGTAACAGCAGCTAAAACATTCCATTGCAGCGGACGGAAAGTTTGTAGAATCCCCTGCAGTGAGGAAAGAGCCCTCTTCCCTATCCCTGTAACTCTGCATTTCCCACGGCCAACCCACCCTAACCCGCACATCCCTGGGCACTATGCGTAATTTAACACGGCCAACGCACCCTAACCCGCACATCCCTGGGCACATTGGGTAATTTAGCACGGCCAATCCACCCTAACCTGCACATCCCTGGGCACTATGGGTAATTTAGCACGGCCAATCCACCCTAACC
>NW_025971170.1:10908-11014 GCF_021869965.1 Rhincodon typus | reverse complement strand
AACATGTGAATGTAGTTATCAAAACTGTACCTGTCAGTTAATTTGCTATGAAACTGGGTGTGTAATTATCAATTTGCTCTTATCAATTTCTGCATTGTGAATACGA
>NW_025971170.1:10634-10808 GCF_021869965.1 Rhincodon typus | reverse complement strand
GACAGTTATTGTTGTGTGAATGTGTGAGCGTATTTACCAATCTGTCCCTGCCAGTTTCTGAAATTTGAATGTGGTTTTATTTATCAATCTGTACCAGTCAGTTTTTATTTTAGCACTTTCAGTCTCGACCTGACAGGTTCTGCTATTTCAACATTGGAGTTCAGTTACTGATCT